>NW_005842598.1:767733-785405 GCF_000455745.1 Alligator sinensis | reverse complement strand
CTGGGGGGCCGCGTCTCCTTGTCGCCCAGGGGTGCGGGGAATACAAGGGTGTGGGCTATGCACGGAAAATTTTGCGAAAATGCAATTCCCCACGGGTTATGCATGGGTGGGGGTTATATCCGTGTGCAGGCTATATGCACAAAAATACGGTAAATGTACTTTCCAATCATACGTTCATCTGAGCAGCTGGTTCTGTCGCTACAGTAATAATGTCCACGGTAGGTGGTAAAGAATCTGAAGATAAAGGGAGATTGTTTAAGGAAATCCCAAATTTCATAGATTTCATAGACATTAGAGCTGGAAGGGACCTCAGAAGATCATCGAGTCCAGCCCCCTGCCTCAGGGGCAGGAAGTCAGCAGGGATCATAGGATCTCAGCAAGATAAAAATCTAGATATCTTTTGAAGGCATTCAGAGTAGGTGCTTGAACCACCTCCAGTGGCAGTATATTCCAAACCTTGGAGGCTCGGACAATAAAGAAGTTCTTCCTTATGTCCAGCCTGAAATGGTCGTGGAGGAATTTGTGACTGTTTGACCGTGTTATCCCTTGGGGTGCTCTGGTGAACAGACATTCCCCTAGATCCTTGTAAGCACCCCTGATGAACTTATATGTGGCCACCAGATCACCCCTGAGCCTGCGCTCAGAAGAGTCTGAAGAGGCTGAAGAGTCCCATGGCTCTCAGCTTCTCTTCATAAGGTCTGCTTTCCTGACCTCTGATCATGCATGTGGCTCTCCTCTGCACCCTCTCAAGCTTTTCCACATCCTTTTTGAATTGTGGAGCCCAAAACTGGACACAATACTCCAGCTGCAGTCTCACCAAGGCCGAGTACAATGGGAGGATGTCGTCCTGGGATTTACTCGAGAAGCATCTATGGATGCAAACAAGTGTTTTGCTTGCTTTACTAGCAGCAATATCACATTGCAGGCTTATGTTCATCTTGTAGTCAATCATGACCCCCAAGTCCCTTTCATCTGTAGTGCTAGTCTGCATAGCACTGCCGAGCCTATAAGGATGATGCAGGTTTTTCTTCCCAAGGTGGAGAACCTTGCATTTTTCAGTATTAAACACCATCAGGTTCTCATCCACCCATTTCCTGAGCCTGTCAAGGTCAGCCTGTATCACCCTCCTGTCCTCAGGTGTGGATGCTTTACCCCAGAGTTTGGTGTCATCGGCAGACTTGGCCAGACTGCTTCTGATACCAATGTCCACATCATTAACGAAGATGTTAAATAGTATAGGCCCAAGAACAGAGCTCTGGAGGATCCCACTGGTCACAGGGCACCACAACGTTTGACTTCCATCAACCACCACCCTCTGGGTCCTACCACGGAGCCAATTCCCCAGCCAGCAGATTGTGGTGTGGCCGAGGCCGCAGTTAGCCAGTTTTACTAAGAGGTGATCATGGGATACCAGATTGAAGGCTTTTTTAAAGTCAAGATATATGACATCAATCTCTTCTCCTTTGTCCAGGTGATAGGTCACTTGGTTGTAGAAGGAAATGAGACTGGTCAAGCAAGACCTACCCGCAACAAACCCATGCTGGCTATCCCTCAGGATGTTGCCGTCGGCCAGTCTGTTAAGAATGGCCTCTTTGATAATCTTTGCTAAGACCTTCCCCAGGATAGAGGTCAGGCTGATGGGCCTGTAGTTTGCTGGATCCACTTTCCTACCTTTCTTGAAGATAGGCACCACATTAGCCTTCTTCCAGTTATCAGGAACGTCAACAGAGCACCTGGAGTTCTCGAAGAGCCGTGCCAGGGGCTGAGCTATAATGCTTGCCAGCTCCTTGAGTATCCTGGTGCGTAAACTGTCAGAGCCGGCTGACTTGAAGGTGTCCAGCTTCTCAAGGTGTTCCTTCACGAGGTCAGCAATGATGGAAGGTAAGGAATCTCCCTTGCCCGGGCCTCCCTGTCCCGTAGTGGGCAGGGGCATCCCATGGGACTGATGAAAGACCGACGCAAACTACCCATTTAACAAGTTGGCTTTTTCCTGGGCTTCAGTTGTCAGTTGTCCCATCTGGTTTAGCAGGGGTCCAATGTTGCCCTTGCTTTCCTCCGGTTCCCCATATATCTAAAACAGGACTTTTTGTTGTCCTTGATACTTGTAGCTAGTTGGAGTTCCATCGCAACCTTGGCTTTCCTGGTTTGTACCCTGCAGGTCCAGACCAGAGCAGAGTATTTCTCCTTAGAGGTGCATCCAGTCCTCCATCCTTTGTAGGTCTGTCTTTTAAGACACAGGAGGTCCACTAGTTCCCTGAAGAGCCAAGGGGCTGCTGTGCCCTTTTGCTGCCTTTCCTCCAAGATGGGATGGACTTTGCTTGCACTTCCAGGATTGGTCCCTTGAGAAGCAACCACTCATCCTGAACTCTCCTCCCCTTTAGGTTGTGGCCCTTTAGGGCCTCCCTGATGAGCCTCCTGAGCTTGTCAAAGTCAGCTTTCCTGAAGTCGAGGACTTCTGTATTGCTGACTGACTTGCCAGCTTTACAACGGATGGTGAAGGTGATCAGCTCATGGTCACTGTCGCCCAGCTTCCCTTCAATCATTAGGTCACTGATTAGGTCGTCCCCCATTGCCAGAACCAGGTCAAGCAATGCTTTACCTCTCATCAGCCCATCAACTTCTTGCATCAGATAGAGCTCATCCATGCATGAGAGAAAGCTTTGCAACCACTCGGATTTGGCCGAGCACTCTTGCCATGAGGTGTCTGGGTAGTTAAAGTCTCCCATGACAGCCATGCACCAGGAGCATGTGGCCTCAGCCAATTCCCTGATGAACTCCTGGTCAAGCTCTTGATCCTGGGTTGGAGGTCTGTAGTAGACTCCCACCATAGTGTCCCCTGCACTGTGTTCCCCATGGATTTTAACCCAGAGGGTCTCTAGTCATCCACCCTGGGCGCCAATGTCAGCTTGCAGGGATGCGTAACTTTCCTTGACATAGAGAGCTACGCCTCCGCCCCTTTGTCCACTCGATCTCTCCCCAGCTGTCTATACCTGTGGCCGAGTCATGGGTGGAGTCCCACCCAGTCTCCGTTATCTGTATGACATCATAGTTATTTGCGTTAAGCAGGAGGACAAGTTCCTTCTGTTTATTCCCCAAGCTCCTTGCATTTGTGTACAGACAGGCAAATGTCCCTTTGGGGGCCCTTGCCTTGCCCACAAGTGACTCTTCCTACACCTGCTTCTTCCTGCTTCCCAAGCAAATTTCATAGAAAAATTAAAGGATCTTTCCTTCTGACGCTAGTGTTGTTATTATTTTCAGTGAAAATAAAGTTTGGGGAATAAAAAACGTCAACCTTTGTTAAAGCTATTTTTTTATTAGGCCACATGCTGTAATTTGGTGCTTTTTAAAATATCTGTGGGCATGCCTACATGCAGCTGTACAGTGCTTTTTTTACTGCAACATCATTTAGTACTTCCTTTTAGAAACACTAAAAAATGGCGCAGTAACAGTCCATACTGCATTATACTGGCCATGCACAGTTATTTTTGGCTGCTACATCACCGTAGCAATGCACTATAACAAGGAAGCTACCATTGCTACCACGATGTATTGGCAGTATCACAGTTTCTGCCAATGGATGCTATGGCACAATAGCATGTCACTGTGGTGTTGTAGTGTCTTGTGTAGATGCACTCTGAGTTGTATATAGGTCTAGTTTGCTCTGGCTCTTGATAGTGAATATCATGAGAAGAATATCCAGTTCAGCAGAAATTCCTTACAAATGACACATTTGCAGTCAATCCAACAATTAATTTTGCTGGAAAGAAATGGTTTTCAGCTTTGTTAAAACAATGCTATGAGGCCAGGGCCTGGTAAGTTTCAGTGATCTGTGAGGCTGAGACCATTTGTTATACCAAGTTGAGTAATAAGGGAAGTATTTCTTGTCTGTTATGCACATATTGGGCACATCTAGACATGCATATTAATGGGACATAATACATTCTGGTGCTTATCATTCTATAGTTTATTTCTCCTGGGCACCACATTTACATTTGCGCCTGGGAGCACAGCATGTTGAGCCATGTTGGAGCAGCCCCGGCTGATAGCCGGCCGAAGGGGTCTGCCTGCCAGCCCGGGGCTGCTCTGATCTGGCTCAACATACTGCAGAGGGACTGGCTGGGGCATGAGGGTGCTCCACTGCGGGGCTAGCTGGCAGGCAGCCCCTGCACAGAAGCACCCTTGTGCCCCAGCCAGCCCAGTCAGTGTCTACACATGTGCTGTTGCAGAATAAGAAACAAGTACAACCCTGCTGTGGAGTTAATTAGTTTACTTCAGCCTAATAGCCCTACATGTGTAGACCCTGAGACATTTACTGTAGAACTAATAAGTCTACTCCACACCCCACTGTCTTGCTCTGACCGTTGCACTTAACACATTGCTTAATTTGATCTCTGTTCTAGGAGACATTTTCAAATTCTTCTTGTACTTCCTTCTTATGCTATTGGGGTGAGCAGAGTTGTTTACTTGAGTATTTGAAAGGAAATTTCCCTCTCTTGGTCCAACCAGCTCTGCTAGCTAGGGTGCATGGATCTGTGATCAAGCTCTCTCTGCTTCTGTACCATCCTTTGCCTTTTTTGACTGGTGGGTTGTGGGTCATCAATGAAAGTCATCCAAGGTGCTCCCATGACTCAGATCCAAGTCAGTGTGATACAGCAATGTGGATTAAGGTGGGATAGGGAGAGAATCATACTCCTGCTTGGTCATGTTAGAGCTAATGACCCAAAATCATTATGAGAGGTAAGAAAGACTGTTAGGGCTCCTCTGCATGGAAAAGTCATGAAACTATGGGATCTAATGCATGATCCACACAATCGTACCTCCTGCCATGCAACACATACATGGCAGGAAGCATGATTTTGGGATCAGAAATCAATCCCATCATGCCTTATTGCTAGTGTAGGGGGAGCCTGATCCTGGGCTTTCCTGCACCAGCAAGAAGCAAGCTCCCATGGCTGGGAGCCCCATCAGCAGACCTGGGATCCCAACTGTGCAGGTGTCTTAGAAGTCCCCTTTCCGTGGCAGGTAGACCCTGGCTGACACTCTCTCTCAGCCATGGGTGTGCACATGTGGCTTCCAGCCACAGGGACATAGGCTCCTACAGCTTGGAGCCAGCATGAGCTGGGAACTCCTAGTTTTGGAGGGTGCACATGCCCCCCTCCTCCCCCAGCTGGGAGCCCTGATCAGCTGAGTTAGGCTCCCAGCCATGTTCAGTTAATGGTGTGATAGGAAACAGCTACAAAATTTTTACATACATTTTGTGGGATAACTTTGTAGCTTATTCCTCTTTTTATCACACCATTAACTGAATGAATATATGGCCAGGTGACCACTTAAGGTGTGTTTAACTGGTTAATCATGTCTTAAATGTAACATGTAGATTGGGGCCTTAGTGCCAGCAAATAATTGTAGTTGTATTGAATGAGCTTTTTGTAGACTTGGGAGGTTTTAAATTTGACCTGCCCAAGAGGTGTGGCCTAAAGGCCACTAGTATGGTTTAAAATTAGGCACAGTTTCAGTTTGTGAAACTAACATAAAGTTTTAAAAAAGCATAGTACTTACAGGCCATCTCTTTGAAAATATTGCCACACTTTTGAGTATGATAACCAGGGATGGTGCTGTGGTAACACACATTTTAAAAATTGTCAGAAAACTTGTTAACCAACAGGGCATCACATTTTCAAAAAAGTGATTGTGTCAATGTTGTATGTATCCTATGTATGCAGTTTAAGTACTGTATAAACATATATGTCTTTTGCATGATCATGTCTTTTGTGTAATTTTTTCTGTCTTTCTAAGGAAGAGTCTTTTTAAATGTTTTGCTTTAATTTCTTTTTTTTTCTTGTATATCATTAAGATACCTATTTTCAAAGGGTCCTCAGTCCCTCTTTTAAATTGTTCCTGTTGCTTGCTGTAGGCTACTGTTTCTGAGTAGACACTTCCCCATACCAACCCACAAATGACAAAAGTCAGGTAGTTAAATACTCAGCTGTCCAGTAGGAATTTGTTAATGTTGTTTGCTCATTTATTTCTGGGTTTTTGTACATGCAAAATGTAAGGAGCAAATTTTGAAGTAATATACTAGCTTGTAAATTTGGTAGAATTTTTGCTAATCCTCACAGTTTATCATTCAAATTAAAATTCACTGTTTCTTCTGTTTGTCTAAAACCCATGTAGTGAGTTCTCATAAAGTTAGTACTACTGTTTTTATATAATGTACCGTGGCAACTCATAAGGTACTGCAGTCACTTACTACTACACAACTAGCAATAACAACTTGTTCAATATTCTATAGAACTTTACATTCATAGATGTCAAAATGATTTACCAATCAGATGAAGAAGTCAGTAAAGAACAGGTTATGAGATTAGACAGTTAATAGATTGTTGATTTTAACATGGAATATATTCTTTGGTTTTGATGCAGATGAACATCTATAATAAGTAAAGCATATGCTTAAGTTATACTGGTTGCACAATAAAAATATTTTATTGAAACAGGCTTTTCATCTAAATGCAGAGTTTTGCCCCATGTGCCACGTGGGTAATTTTTTTTCAGATAAAATAACTACACTATATTAAATGTTAATGTGTAAGTACACTAGTGCTTAGTGAAAACACTGGCTCCTAATCCACCACCTTATTCTTTAATTCTTCACTGGCTAGACTGGACATGGACTGTGGTTTGGCCAGTGTCCCAGCACTCTGCTTCTGTTGAGTCTGGTTGTAAATGACATCAGGTTATCCATTTGCCATGCTTCTAAGATCTGTAAGCACCAAATTGGTGATTCAGTCTCTATTGCAGAAGTGTGAATGAGGGGGAAGAGGAAATGAACTATATTCCAGTGTAGGAGCACCTCCTGCAATCAACTAAGTGTATGCCATGAAAATGAGGTTCATTAAAGCATGGGAAAAGGAGGTGGGAATTCTGCAGCATTTAAATGCCATGAAAACCTTATGGCTCAAAAAACCAGGGGGGGGAATCCACCATAAGACTCAAAAAGAGTGATGGGGAAAGAACTAAAAGTCTCTTTCTGGGACTCCCATTTGCTGTGGGAATATTGTGTCAGTAAAGGGTTAAAATACTTTGACAAGCTGCAGGTCAGGTCACCCTGATCCCCCTCGCTGGGGATGGAGTACTCTCATTCTAATTAACCGGAAGATGAGGGAGGATAAAATGATAGAACTGAAGAACCAAATACATCCAAAGTACTTCAGGCAGCAGCATATCTCCATCCAGAGCACTTTTCATTGGGAAGAATATTTCATCCTTGTAATTGGCTGCTAATTCCATTCTTATTTAAAATCAATTCTTTCTGGCAACAGTCTCCCCATCATTTGTAAAATGCCTTCTCTTTTACTCTCTTGCTCTTAGTTGTTAGGGGAGCGGGGATGCTCCTGAAATATCTTTTCTGAAATAGCAACATTAGCTAGCACAAATACACAATAATTGATTTTTTTTTGGTTCTTGTTGTTTGTGGTTGAAGCTGTTAAACCCTTCCAAGCAAAACTAAATTGTGCATGTAAGCTTATGCATTGTTGTTCAAATGGTAAGTTTTATAACATTGTTAACGCCAAACAATAAGATGAGAGATAATAGCTCCTATTTTATCATTTGTTTCTATTTTGCACTAAATTGTATACTCAGTCATGCATATGTGGGTTATAATGTAGCATATTTAATCTTGCATTTAGCCTCTGCTGCTTTTACACATATACCAATATAGCAAGGACACAAGGAGCTGCTCTCTCAAATAGCACGTATCTTTCTTAGAGGGTGCACTTTTCCTCTTTCTTTCAATTTTTGTCTTTTTCTTTTTTAATCTGAGCTAAATTTGAACAACTGTAATGGTGGGAAAATCTATCCAGGGTTCATTCTTTTTTTTACAGGGAATTGGCAAACCAGGAAGAATAGACTTTGTCATGTGCAAATATGGTGACCATAAATGGTGCTGGAGGCTTTTTCCATTGTCCTGTGACTTTGCCACGAGAGAAAGCGAGAGAGAGAAAGAAAGACACGTTTGATAGAGTTGTGAAGAATGTTTGAATGGCTATTGGGTGTTGGGCATTGTCTTGCAGTGACCTCAATTCGGTACAGTAGAGACCCTTGAAAGCACTGTCTGAAGTCACAATACCACTATTCTCCTCCGTTTAGCAAAAGGGATTAGTTAAAAGGGTGACGTTCCGTGCAGAGAGTTCCAAGTATTCCGTGAAACAAAAGGCCCTGAAATGTTTTTGAAGTTATTTTTAATTGAGTTGAACTAATTTAATAAAGGTCCTAAGGAGGAAAAAAAAATAAAGGAATGTGATTGTTTTATGATTCCTCACAGATGGAATGGACATTTATAGCATACTTCTTCTTTAGTCTTCGAGAGAACAGTAGCCCCATTTACAGCTACTGTTAGCAATTTAAAACTGCTCCAAAATGAAGTCTTTCAAGAAGTTGACAGCTTATAAATAAATCTGTCTGATAAAATTGAACATAAACTGCATCTGTGGTTAGTTTGCCAAAGTTAATTCTACATTTAATTAGAGATAGCAGTCAAACATATTTAATAAAAAACAGCCTTGGAGAGTAAATCAAATGAAGTCAGATTTTAGCAGACACTGCATTTTTTTGCAAAGAGTGATGAAATGACCTCACCTCTGTGATCCTCAGATATATAGAAGAGGAAAAAAGAGGCCTAGGCAATCCAGCAAGATTATTTGGGAGAAGCCATTAATTACTTGGTGCAGACTGCAAGGAGACAACTATTGTGCTGCAATTTTTGCTGATTCTGTAATTAGGATTTTCAGCAATGCTCCTGTATTTGCTGTAAACATTAAAATGAATTAATATACTAATTATTGCTAGAACTCTAAAATTTAGATTTGATCCAGATCCTCAATATCTCCAAAATTCAGGGATGCTTGGACTGGTACATTGTAAGTGAGACCCCACCAAAAGTGTTTATAAAGAATTTTGGGAGTAAAGTTACGTGGTTACATTTTCAAATCCAGAAACTAGAGTTATCCATGAAAAATTATATTTTTGCCTTTGTTTTTTCATATGTAACTCAGATGTGTCTCCAAAAATATTTTGTGGAAATATTCTTAGTTGGTGTAAAAGATTGTAGCTCTATAGGGACAAATTAGCTTTGACCCACACTAACTAATTAAAAAAATATACTACAATAAAACAGCTCAGTGGCCCAAATCCATTGGCACGGGAACACCAATGAAACTGTATCAGGGAGGAATTTGGTACATTGTGTTGTAAAAGTTATAGATGTTTTAAAATTTAAAAAAGAACAAAACAAAAAGTGTGTGTGGGGTTTAGGTCTCATTTATGGGAGCTTTACACGTTTACTTTAAGGTAAAACAGTTCAAAATGGTACAAGTTACTGAAGCAGGGATCCAGATTATTTTTTTTCAGACATAAGATATAGGATGCTACTTGACAATATGTGGTCTTTCTTCCAGTAGTTTAGCCTTGTATTTGTATATCCTGCATCTAAACTGAAAATAATGGGATGCCTTCTTTCCCCCTTTAGAGATTATTAGTTTACTAAATGGAAGTGCAAGTATCTTTGCCCTTACTTTTTATCTGGACCTGATATCTTTTATTAGACCAACTTAAATAGTTGGAAAAAAATTATTTCCAACTATTTAAGCTGGGCTAATAAAAGATATCAGATACACCCAAAGAACCATGTCTGCCTGTGTCCTTAGACCAACATAGCTACAACCTACACCCCTGTTTTTATTTGGACGTATTTTCTGAATAATTAAGTTTTTAGAAAAGAAAATAACACAATCAGGAAGCTATAATAAGTAACATGGGTCAGACATTGCTGGAGGTCACGATTCAAATGTTATTTAGTTAACCCCGCTAAGCTTCTACTGTTACCAAATATTTTCTTTCTCCTGAAAATACTATACTTAGAATCCCTAATTGAAAAATATGAAGCATTTTTCATGGACTATGGATTTACATGAAATAAGTCTGTTTGATTGAACACTATTATGATGGCATACTAACTTATGGATTGAAGAGAGTGTTTCTGCTTTGGATGACAACAGTAAGGAGTCTCTCAGGTTTCTTTTTTTTTTCTTTAGTTATGTACAGTACAGCAGAGTGAGTTGGATTCTCCTGCAGTTTACAGTAATGTCACACTTGTATCTCTGTTGGTCTCAGAGAGGTTATAGTTTACATATACATGTGTGATCATAATGAGGCCATTTATCTTTAAATGAACTTCAACTGTGTTGCCTCTGATTTTTTATGAACTATGGATGAGATTTCAAAGGCACATAGGGGATTTAGACTCAGATCTTGCCTTTAAATTAAATGGCAGTTTTGTATCTAAAATCCTCAGGCAGCTTTGGAAATCTCAGCGTTTGATATTTGAGGAGTAAAAATATTCTTTAGAGCCTTTCGGACACTGAATTAAAGCTGACACTGATATCAAAGGACTATAGGATTTGTTCTGATTGTCTTCTGTTTAGTTATTTTGATTCTTGGATATGACCATTGACTTGAGTGGGACTTAGGGCACTGACAGATGTGACAGTTTGTTGTGCAATCAGCCACTGAGAGCACTATACAGCTGTGCACTGGCAGAAACGTATGGCTGTAGAGTGCTTTAAAAATGCCTGATCATGTGACAATCTGAACCCTCATTACATTACATGAGGGTTCAGATGAAGGTGCTTCAAAGCAGAAGGTCTTCATTAACATCTGTCAGCATGCACCAGGAGCAGGGCTGGGGAGTTCGGTGTGGGGACTGCCCAGCCGGTGCAGGAGGGTGGGACGAGTGGATTGGAACCCCCCGAGGGTTCATCTGAACTTTCCAGTCCACCTGTCCCCTAACTTCAGAGCAGGCTGAGGAAACCCCAGAATGGACCTGCCGCCCTCTCTCCCATCCTGAGACAGCACAGGAACTTGGACATGGTGGGGATAGGGGACAGATGCTGCAGACATGCAGCCTTTCCCCAGATCAGCTTGGAGCTCAATCACCCACCCTCCTGATCCAACAGCAAATGTCTGTTGGGCTGGGAGGGTCAGTCTAACTCATGGCACTTTCTGACAGATGTACAGCTCCCTTAACGTCTAGTTAGCAACTATGTGTATGTAGTTGGCTGAATCGGGTACTTAATGTTCAAGCTGTGTCTGCTTCAAAGGGAATCTTGGCTGCTTACGGACGTGGGAAAAACAAAAATGGTGCTTTACTTTAAGCTTATATGCCCAGAAAAGGCATCTTGTTAGTTTGTCGTGGCTCGCCCAACATCCTTATAAATTGGGTGCTTCAGTGGGGCTTAATAGCACTTTTATCTAATAGCTGAATGAATCAGCTTTAGATAAAACCACCAAAAAACCCCTCTGAAGCGCCTGATCTATACAGATGCTGTGGAGCCAGGTCAAACTAATGTGCTGCCTCTTTCAGTAAAGCAGTTTTTTGGGTTTTTTCACAACTGTCAGCGGCCCTTGTGCCTAAAAACGTGTCTAAGATTTCTCCCAACTATGCAGTTGGTCCAATAAAAGATTTTACCCCTGCAAAAATATTTGTCCCTCACATTTTTCCAGGATCCTCACAGCTATAACATCAGTCCAGTAGTACTATTACTCTTTAATCAGTTTTATCATTTTACAGGAGTTTTAGGATGATAATGTGCATATATGCTCATTACCTGCAACACACGCTCTCTCACACAGTCACACAAATGCAGGTCTTTTAAGAAGCTAGTCTGATTCTCTGGCTTCCAATATATCTCTCTGAATACAGTCTGCTGATGATACATATCGCTGTTCTCTTTAGCTTCCATAATTACTTATTCAAATATTTCCTCTTTACCCACATTTTAAAGTTTTCAAAGGCTTATCTTTGTAATGTAAGGTTCAAAAGTGCTATATGAAGGTCATTAAGACTTAAAATTGATGTTTTGAAGCCAAGCTAGAGATTTTACTCTTCACTTAACACCAGTGGTAAGGTTTAATTTTGGAGGGGAGAAAAAATATCACTTACATAAAAATGTCTTTAAAAGTAGAGCACCCCCTTATAGAAATTAGCTCTTTCTTTTAATTAGATATCAGTGCTTGAATCTAATATGGGTTTTTGAAGGAATAGGAGGCTTTGCTGTTTTATTAAGCATATTTTAAAACATGAGACTCTTTTTTTTTAAAGAATTAAGCCAACATATTGTAGTTTGTGTGTTGGGAAGACTGCAATATCTTCTTTGTCCTTAGTAGTCCAAGTGATTGAATTTGGGAATGTTTTCATGATGTTTCAACAACTCTTCTGTACTACTGTTATCCTAAAAGGCTTATTTCAGGTCAGCAAAGAACAAGCAATTCATTTATGTGAAACATTCAAAACAGAAAAGGTCCATATTAGGGTGTAGATGGCATGGGTTTGTGCAGGGAAAAAAGTGAATTTGCACTAACAATAAGAAGTCTCCAAAGGCTTGGAGATTAATTTCAGAGAAATATCCAAAAGAAGAAGAAGAGTCATATTCTGCTGGTATAGGAAAGTTGTTGGAAATCTCATGGACAAATGTGTTCTGGCAAATCTTAAGTGAAAAAATCACCACTTTTTTATTGTATTGTATTTTTGGTGCTTCCACTTGCATTTTAGAGAACTGTGATCTGAGCACAGGACTGGGAGCCAGAAATGGGAGAGAGTGATCTCAGGTCTCAGTAAGGACATCCTCTGTGGCCTGTGCCTCTTGCTTAATCTCTCTGCTTCATTTTCTTCATCTGTAAAATGAGGATAATGATAACTGGAGATGTAAGCAAAGGTTTGGACCAAGTCTTTATCCATCCTAAATCCTACTATATAACAAGGGAGGGAGGATAGTTGCAAGTAGGCATATATGCTCTCACAAATAGACTAAACTGAACTGAAGGGGTAGGAGACACTCCCTGATTTTTGCTCCCTGCATACGGATTACTATGATGAAGTCAAAACAGGACGCTACATTGTACTACAGAAAGCAAAGCAGGATGTGACTGAAAGCAGATGGTATTATCATTCTATCCAGAGCTGTCTTTGGATTTTGTGGTAATAATTTGATTGAAGTTTTCAAAATTATTACAAGGATAGATAACACTGAACGTGAAAATGAGAGCAGCTGGAATGTGCCAAGATTTTGAATACTCTGCACTTAAACAAAAGCTGCCTGCAAATACCACAAAGCTCAAGCTTGATTGCTACTGTTTAGTTATACTCACCAGTAAACTTGCTTTGGGGGTTATCGCCATCTTAATTTTTTTCCTTCCTGAATGACATCATCCAGAACAATTGCCAGAAGGATAAGAGAAAAAATCTGAAAAAAATGGAGGGAAAAATCTTTGGGTTTTCTTTTCACTTATTTCCACACCCCCCACCGTTACATATTGTCACAGATTTTGTTATACTGGATCAGTGGTTCTGCAGAGTCCAAATGGAAATCTAAATGGAAATCAAAGTAATCAAACAAAGGTATTTGGTATAAAATGAACCACAGAGACAAAGTTTAAATTTGGTCCTGGATCCAGTCCCATTTTAAGTCATGATTTAGGTTCAAAGCCAAATCAGGTATAGGGGTTGGGTGTGAACTGGATAAAACAGACATTTCTCAAACTGATTACAGAAATTTCTCAAACTGATTACAAAATAGACCAAAAATGGCTGCAATTTTGCAGGATCTCTTCTACATTTCTCCCTTTTTAAGATAGAAAAAAACCCCAGCTACAACGTAGCCAGTACTAAAGAAGAGCCCACTCTGATTTTGGATCTAGAATCATTACAGTAGCAGCGAGTTTACTTCAGGGAATTTGACTGTAAACCCTCTTAATTTTTAAGGGGTTCAAATTGTAGGTTCTGGTTTTGTGCTTCTTATCCCAGTTTCCTCTGCTTAGGAAGATTATTGGTTTTGGTACTATTCTCCATTTCAGAAAAAGCTGTCAGGCAGCATTTGGCTTAAATGCATAAGTATCACTGGCCTTGATTTTTCTATGCAATCATTGCAGATGTCTCTGACAAGGAAACCAACCAGTCACCAATTTCCATCAAGCAAAAGAGGCTTTACCCTGCATGTGGGCAGTACCAGTGCTTTGCGACTGAAATTTAGGTTACCTTGTTTTCTAACTTTAGGATAGAATAAGTAACAGTCCCAACCTGAACAGCAAAACTCTGGCTGAACCTTATTACTCATTTATCCAGCATACCAGCTTTTTACTAATGGGAACAGCCTTTTTCTGTGATGTTGCCAACTTCTATGGAAGCAGGAAGTAACCAAAAAAAAAAAAAAAAGAGGCCGATCCCAGGACGTTTCCAGGCCCTCTTTGACGACTTAAGAGGCTTGCATAGTTGGAATACAATTCACATGAGGACCCACGTTTTGGTCTTGTTGCTTTGGATTGGTCAGAGCCTGCTGAAATGTGCTTATCACTCTGGGAGACTAGACAAGTTTTCCCATTGTAAGCTGGAAACTCCTATATTTTAACTTCTCTCCCTTTTTGTACTTAATTGTTTTAAATTACAGCGTAGTGGGCTGAAAACTGCTACTTACCTGCAAGTATTCTTCATCCCTTTGCTCTCCTAACAGCCTATAGTGCTGTCTGGTCTATTGTGATCTGTAAGTGAGCAGCAGCATTGTGACAGGAAAGAAGGTTTGTTAAATTAAGACCCTCTTGGTCCCAGAGGAAAAGGGTTACTCGCTCTTCCATAGATGAAAAGTGACCTCTCCCTCTCCCCATGCCCCTCAGGGAAATTTTCTTGATATGACAACATGAAAACTTGGCAGGCTCCATGTGTTAGATGACACTGTATGTTGATGAAGAACATTTGTGTGATATCTCAGCAGGAGCAGACAAGATGGTATTTGGAAAGCAACAAGAAAAGAAATCAGATGGGGGTAGAACCAGACTTGCATAGTTCATGCAGTCTGGTGGTTATAACTCATAACCTGCCAAGACCCAAATATGTGACACAGGCCTCTAAAAATGTGTGACAAATACCTCAAATGAGGGACAGGTCACTAAAGAGAGCAAGGGAGGGGAGCAAGTTTGAAATGAACATGGGATTTGTTCCTTTAACTTGTATAAATTGTCACATTGAATTTATGGGTCATTTTTCCTGATGTAATTAAATTACAGGATTAAAAAAGTGGGAATACCACCTTTATAGGAAGGGAAATAAATTACTGTTCTTCTTAATCATTTTTTGATTGGCAGTAGTGCCTCTGGGCTCCAATCTAAGATCAGGACCCCTTGCATATTGTACAAAGGTCTAGTTAAAAAGAGGTATGTGGTGGGAGGAGGGAGCTGGAAGGAAAAGCCTTCCTGCTCCACAGACCTTTATATCAACATACAGCTAAACTGATTTGGATCTCAAATTGCGGTATAGTTCAGAGTAAGAAAGAAAGAGATACTGGTTTTGTGCCAATAGTGACGGGTGCCACTTCAGCAAATGCTGCTGAGGTGGTAATGGAACTTGTTGCTTCTCTTCTGCTAAGAGAGGAATGAGGGGGCAAGAAAGACGTGTTCAAGTTGTTGTGTGTACTGAATTTGCTCCTGGCTCAAGCTCATTTGCTTCAGATTTTATTTGTGTCTCTTTACAGCCCTTTCTATCTAGCAGGTCCAGATCTATTACATCACTCTCTCTACCAGTGAAAGGCAGTCACATATGTGGTGAGATAAGTAACTACTCAGTAGTTAAAATAATGGAGGGATAGTTGGAGGAACAGAACAAAATTAATCAAGTTGAAATTTGACTTGGATACCAGAGTTAATTCTCTTCTCTACAGCAAAACAACAAACAAACAAACCTTCTGTCTACCCCTCCACCCCCAACCAACTGCCCTTTCATAAGTCTTTAATGGACAAAGTATGTAACCTCTTTTCAGAAAAATGGCACCTTGAGCATTATTCCTCTGCAGCGTGATAGACTACTGGCTCAGTGCCGGCGAAGAAAAAAGAATGCTGCCTCCTGAATCATGGCCATTGCTTTCTGCAGCTCTCTGAAATTGCCCTGCATATCTCTCGTGCAAGTACTTACTGGGGCTGACTACTTGACATATGGGATAGGACAGACTGACACCTGGAGGTGGCAAAGCCACAGGCATTTTTGTACTGTTATTCTATTTAGCTATGAAAACATGACTGCTTGGATTCTCTAAAGTGATCACCACTATAGCAATGCCAATAGATCCTGCTACTTACTGCAAGAAGAAACCTGCTCCAAAAGTTGTGTGTAATTCTGGACCCATTAAAGGTAATGGGAGGTTCCCTTTATTTGCAATGAGCAGTGTAATAGGACATATGTCTGTATATCAAGGGAGGGGGGAAAAAAATCCCCAAATGCAGTTCCTGTCAATTTCAAGAGCACCAAGGCTAGGGACAGAAGTTACACGTAAACCGGTTTAAGTGATCAGAAACCAGTTTAAACCTGTAACAGAACAGAAATTCAGTGCACATAAACCATTTTCAAAATGGCCAAAATTGGTTTAATAACCTGGTTGAATACAGTATCAGACTTAGCTGATTTAGATCAAACTGAATTATTGAAGTTCTGTCCCAGACCCCTTCCTAGTTTAAGTTAATTCACATGCCCCCAGCACCCCATGATGCTCTCCAGCTCTGGGCTGGTCTGGACTGTCTGCTCTAGCAGAGCAGGGTTGGACTCACCCCTATCTCCAGCTGACTGAGAAGGGGGTGATGGTGGGAAACCCTGCTCTGAAAGGCAGTTAGTTCTTCCTGGCAGGGGACACAGCAGCCCTTACCAGGCTTCCCCACCCTGCCACCCCTGCTCATGGCTGTAGCAGCAGGAGTGGGTGGTATGGCCAGACACTAGTAGCCTGAAGGGAATGGGGGAGGTTTAATTCCCTCTCCTTTCCCTATCCCAGTGGTATGGGACAAGGGAGGGATGGCAATGAAGCTGTGAAGGGATGAGAAGGCAGCGGGTGAAGGGACTGGGGCTACTAGCTGAGCTCAGGGGTTATCGGGAACCACAGCCCCAGGGCCAACCAAGCCTGTGGTGCCAGGGTGTAGGCGAGCCCCATCGCCCATCCCCTGTGTGGCCTTGACTGCAGGACATCCGTCTTGCTGCCCAGCCCAGCAGCTGAGCCCTGAAGTGGGGGAATCTGCCCCAGCCGAGAGCCACAGGATGAGTGCACCGGACTGTGGCCAGGGAGGCTGAGGCCTGACATGAAGAGACTCCTGCTCCCCAAGAGGTCAGCGACGTGCCACATGGGCCCCTGACAGGCTGGGAGCTGCAACTTTACAGGGCTCCAGGGCTCAGCCACACAGAGCCTTGCCCAGGATGCTGCAGCTGGAGGCAGTCCTGCTTGGAGTGGGGGCTGCACTAGCTGCCCCTCATGTCCCTTCAAGCCCCTGTCTCCTATGATCCCATGATCCCCCGCCCTGAGGCTGGTGCGGGACTGGGGCTGAGAGAGGACAGCAAGCAGGGACTGGGGCCAGGACTGGGGTAGAGCAGTGCTGGTCTGGGGAATGTCCGCCCATCCTGCCCTGCCTGAGTTGGGAGCTAAAGATGAGCGCATCCCCCAGCTCATAGATTCATAGATTCATAGATGTTAGGGTCGGAAGGGACCTCAATAGATCATCGAGTCTGACCCCCTGTATAGGCAGGAAAGAGGGCTGGGTTTAGATGACCCCAGCTAGATGCCTATCTAACCTCCTCTTGAAGACCCCCAGGG
>NW_005842598.1:701004-767448 GCF_000455745.1 Alligator sinensis | reverse complement strand
GTCTGACCAGTGCCCGATAGAGGGGAAGTATCACCTCCTTGGACCTATTCGTCATGCATCTGCTGATGCACGATAAAGTGCCATTGGCTTTTTTGATGGCTTCGTTACACTGCCGACTCATGTTCATCTTGGAGTCCACTAGGACTCCAAGATCCCTTTCCACTTCCGTGCCACCCAGCAGGTCATTCCCTAGGCTGTAGGTGTGCTGGACATTTTTCCTCCCTAGGTGCAGCACTTTGCATTTCTCCTTGTTGAATTGCATTCTGTTGTTTTCTGCCCATTTGTCCAACCTGTCCAGGTCTGCTTGCAGCTGTTCCCTGCCCTCCGGCGTGTCCACTTCTCCCCACAGCTTTGTGTCATCCGCAAACTTGGACAGAGTACACTTCACTCCCTCATCCAAGTCGTTGATGAAGACATTGAAGAGTATCGGTCCAAGGACTGAGCCCTGAGGGACCCCACTGCCCACACCTTTCCAGGTCGAAACCGACACATCCACTATGACTCTCTGGGTGCGACCCTCTAGCCAATTCACCACCCACCAGACTGTGTAGTCATCCAAGTCACAGCCTCTTAACTTGTTCACCAGTATGGGGTGGGATACCGTATCGAAGGCCTTCCTTAAGTCTAAGTATATGACATCCACCCCTACTCCTGCGTCCAGGTGTTTTGTAACCTGGTCATAAAAAGCTCCTGTGGCTGTGCCCAGACCTGCCTCCTGCCTCCTGCTCCTGGAGCTGTCCACCCCCCCACTCCTGGTGCCACTGCGGGACCAGGGCTGGGCAGGCTGTGGAAGGAGCTGGGTGGGCTGATTTACTGCTGCCAGCAGCATTGGACTGAGCTGGCTCTGGGGGGCCCTGGTAGGGTGGTGCTGGGGGCAGGCGAGGCACAGTGCTCCATAAACATGTCCCCATGAGCCACAGCTGCTCTGCATGGGGTGGTGGGGATAGCCCATGAACTGGGGCCCAGGGGGCCTCTTGGCCATGCAGGCACAGCCCAGGCTGGGCTATGGGAGCACGTGTTGCAGTGGCTGGCCAGAGGCTGGGCTGCAGGGGCTGCCAGATGGAGGCTGAGGGCTGTCTCCTGTGTGGCCAGCATATGTCCAGGTGCCAGGCAGCAGCTCCAGCTATGGGTAGCAGGAAGTGCTGCCCTGAGGCAGGCCAGTCTGTCTAGGGAAGAGCAGGTAGGAAGGGCTGGACATGCAGCATTCTCCCCCTGCACATGGGATCCATTGCCCTGTGCCTATGATGGGAGCTGGTGCGGAGTCCCAGGGGGTTGGAGTGCAAAAAAGGCAAATGCTTGGCCAGCTGGATGGGACAGGATTTTAGGGCTCTGCTCCTGTGTCTGTGATGCTGGGACTATGCAGGGAACTCACTATTCCCCAGAACTAAATGTCTGCTCCTGGGCACACCTAGAGCTACAGCATCTCCCCACCCCTTGCTGCTTCCCTGCTAGGCCTGCGACAGCCACGGCTGCTTCCTCTGCTGTGCAGGGCACCCAGCATCGCCTCCACAGGGCCAGGGGGATCCGGACCCTGCAGTGCCATCTGCTGCAGCCATACGCCTGGGCTTGCAGGCAGGCATGCTGGAGCAGGCTCAGGCCCCTCTCACCAGGGTCTGCTCTGTGTCTGCAATACTTTGTTGCTCCTTGGGGCAGGGAACCCAGTGCTTCCACTGATGGCTCCACTAGGTGACAGGTCTGTGGTGCTGTGGGTGGCCATTAGTGCCGGCAGGGCAGGGCTGGGGCAGGAGGTACAGGGGCCTGCTGATTAGAGCACTCCCTGGGCACAGGGCAGGAGATGGTGTCTTCAAACCCCATGCCCAACACAGGTGGAGCCCTCACAGGCTTTGGATCTGCAGCTTAGTGCCTCTTTCCTGTTGCACGCAGCAGAGGTGTAGTATAAAGAGAAGCAGCGAGAGCTTCTGACCCAGGAGCATCTGCTGGCCAGGGGATAGAGTACTGGCTGGGGAGTAGACAGTCTGCCCAGGCAAACGGGTGCCCTCGGTAAGACTAGGTTGGGGTTTATACCCCTCCCTAATCATACTGAGCTTGCTAGGGCCTGGCCACCCCCCACACCCAGCTCAGTTTCCTTCCAGCCTTCCTGCCACTGTGGAAGGGAAGGGAGGGCTCACTCTAGCACCCCCTGGTTTCTAGCCTGAGCCACTGCAGGCATGTGGCTTCATTTCTGGAATCAAAAGTGAATGTCTATTCAGTTGCTTCTTGGTTCAATCTATGCAGGTTAGACTAACCTGCAAAGATTGAATCCTTTCAGGCTCAGGCTTTTTGAATGTTTTTACTTAGCCCAAAAGCCAGCCTTGTGCAGTTTTTTTTTTTTTTGTTTTGTTATTTTTTTAACAGTTGTTTTCACAGGTGGCAGTAAGGGAGGGGAAACTAAGGAGTCATGTTGTATGTAGGGGTCAGGAGGGAGTGGCAATGGGAAGGTGAAGTTTGCTTATGAGGATGTCCAAAATGCTTAAAATTTGACAGATTTTTACTTTTTGTCCTCCTGCACATTAATGACAATTTGCATTTTATTTCAAATGCTGCAGAGAACCAAATGAACTCTTGCCATCCAACTACATCTGTTGTTTGCTTCTTCCAGAATAAATATTGCAGTTCCTGATGCTGAAACAGCTGGAAGTCTTGCATTCATTTGTTTTCTTTGAGATGCAGTGTGTCCTGTGGGCTTACCTGATGACACCACTTATGTACTATTTATTTTATATGGCTAGCTAGAAAAAGATGTTCTGTACCAGTCTTCTGAGGCCACTGTTTTCAAACCTGGTATCCAGTAATTCTCAGCCAACGTATACCCTAGGGTGCCACAAGGTCCCTTTAAGGGTACCACAGAATGCTTTGCAATATTGCTCTATTATTTTTCCATAGTAAAAAAGCAAGTGAAAACTGGGAGCTTTTTTCAAGGGGTGCCTTAAGTCTAAAAAGGTTAAGAACCACTGATCTAGCATATGGCTCTGATGCCACTTTTATTCATGTGTCTCAATGTACCTTTGTTATTGGAGGTGTAGAGCACCTGTAACTGCTGGTTTCTATTGGAATCATTTAAGCCAAAGAATAATTTCTGCCATCAGGAACGTGCTATATTTGTACAATGAGGTCTTGGCCTTTGATACAAACCTTTAGGTGCTACAGAGGCACAAGGAAATAAAATAATGGCAGTGCAGCTGCAGAGGCTGTGCATTACACTCCTTCACTGCTAGGCTTCCTGGTTTTCAAACTTTGCTTTGTTTTGTTTTTATTTTACTCGGCAATCTATTGTCTCTCTGTGATGGCAGGCATCAATATTTGCAATAGTGCATGCTCAACTGACTAAGGCTCATTACCAGCTTTTGTTCTGCTGGCTATCATGAAGAATATAATGTGACCCTGCTATGATTCATACCAGTTGTGCTTTGCTGTGGGTGGGGACATGGGGTGGAGGTGGGGGGCAGAGGTGGAGTAACATAAACATATAAACAGTGCATAGAAATAAAGAAAGGCATCTTTTGTTATATCTGATTTCAGTAGAAGTTTCTGCTTGTGCTGTTGAAGATAGTCTGGGAGGATTAGAAGAAACTCAGCTGAGGCAGGACAAAAGAAGACTGTGTAAGTGGGATCAAGCCTGTTTGCTCAGTGGAGCTCTCTATCTAGTTGTTGACAGATGTAGCTGTTGCAGAATTAGGCCTTGCAGGCTCCTCCTCCTGATTGTTAAGTGACAATAGTTGTGGTGGTAAATAGCAGCGTGGAGTGCACAATTAATCTCTTATTTGTCTGGAGATTGTACCCTGGGAGGGGCATTTTGCAATCACAGTATTTAGTTAAAAAGCGTATGGGGACCATTAAAGCATTTCAACTTTTGCTCCTGTGTTTTTCAGGTTATGAAGTCTTGAGGCTTGTTGGGAAGGGAAGGAAAGGGAGAGAAAAAAAGACAGGACAGCGAAAGTATTACGATGCTTTTAGTTAACTGCTAAGGAATCGTCAAGAGTTTCAATTCACCAAATTAACATGTAATATGATGGATGGGACCCTGCTGTGCCATCTAAATGGGGGCTTTTCCTTTTGCAGACATACTAATCTGCCACAGGATACTTGCTGCTATCTCAGCTCAGGGAAGTTCCTTTCAATGCCAAGTCACAGCTTGTAACGTTAACAAATACCGTGTACCATAATTTGCACTTTAATAGAATTATGGCACTTAAAAAACAAAAAACAAAAGTCAGCAAACCAGTACAAGTGATCCAGGTACTGCAGAAGGAGAAAGGAGCACAAATAGTCCAGTAATTTGTTTTTGTTTTTTAACCCAAAATATACAAGAAATGGAAACCTCAAGTATCTTTTAGCTATTGGAGACGCCCAGAGTACATTTTATGGCTAAATGAGGGAGTACAGATTAGAAGAAAGCAGTCAGATGTAATTAATCTTAACTCTAAATGAGTTTTTACAAATTTTAGGACAGAACAGTTTTCTTTAGGAGAAAGGGCTCTTTATTTCATTCCATGGCTCAAAACACACCGTCTCATTGGAAGTGCTAACAAACACATTCAGCAATAGGTCACCACTTGCTCAGGCAATAAAGAGCCATTCTTTCCCCATGTTTTGCAGAAGTCTAAGCCTCAGGTACCTCTGACAGAGCTGTAAATAATTATTTGTGTGTTTGTGAGAGAGTTTGAACAATCTGATAAAGAGAACTTTAATAACCTTGGTGTCACATCTGGAGTACAATCCATTTTCACTTTATTGTGACCCTCTGCCTCCCCTTTTGAATGTCATTTATCTATTTCAGATCTTGACCTCAAGGCCATGGTAATTTAGGACTCCTGTCACTGAAAATGCAGTCCATGTTATTGGGTAAAGTAGTGACTCAACCAGGGTGCCACAGAACCACATCCTTTGAAGGGTGCCATGAGGTGGGAGAAGATAAGTGTAGGCTCAAGCTTGTCCCTGCCTGCCAGTCTCTCACCCTCACTCCCACTGTCTAGCCCCTCTACAAGGATGTAAGGATTGTAATATATAAATTAGCTTTTGAAATTGGGCACCATTCAATTCACAGGCATTTTGGAGCGGGGTGCCTTCAGTCCAAAAAAGTTTGAGAACCATTAGGATAATATTTTATCTCTCACCCCTCTTGAGTAAAACAGTTTCCTCACTCACTTTCTGGATGATATATTATTTTCTTTATAAGACTATGGCCAAGAAGGTTTATGCACTTACACAAATCCTTTCTCAACCAACAGGGGGTTCTACAGGATTATTCTCTTAGTTATAGGGAGGTATGTACACACAAAATGATGCTACATGTATACAACTGGGTAAAGAGGCAAATGCTGTATCTTCTAAAAGATTTTTTTCTCAAGTTACCACTACCTTTTTTTTCCCTTAAAGTGATCCTGTCTTTCAAAGTTAGTTGAGTTTTAGAGTGGGAAAGAAGTTTAAAAATGAGGGTTTGTTGTATTGTATGGGATAGGTTACTGGCATGAAACTTTCTGATGAAATACTGGTTATAACTTTGCTGAGTCTATGCACTATTTATGGAAAATTCAAAAGCAATCAGGGATGCCATTCTTATTCATATATATTTCTTTTTATATACAGCTTACATATTCTGGCTTTTTAGTTTTAACATGCATTACCAATTTATTCTTTTATTACAGCTATGTAAAAGCACACATCATATTTCTTGCCTTTCATCATATTTCTCTAGGTATATGTATGCAAATATATAATCTCTGGAAGTGGCTAAGTGACAGTTCTGTCAGTTTTAGTATTAGTGTATCAACATTATTTCTAATGGAATTTATGGAACCTCAGGCTATGATGGCATCACCTCTAAAAAGTTGAAGTCCTGTTTTGGGGAAGTGTCCTTTTGTTTAAGCATGTGTTTAAGTACTGTTTTGAACTGAGGAAACTAAATGATGTCCTAAGACAGGTTAATCACTAATGCTAAATGTGGTACAAGAGGGTACTTCTTGTACTAGAGGTGATGACTGTTAGAGGAATATCTGTCACTGAGGGCTAAGCTGCTGTGGATTAGAGTGCACACATAAGCAGTTATCACAGAGTAGCTGACTAATGCTAAACCTCATTCTGCTTTTAACAGTAAATAGTTCATGTGTACATACCCTTTGTTGCATTTGAATCAATGCTTAATGCTAAGTATTTAAATTTATTCCCTGGGTATGAATAACCAAGTTATTGTGGTTTTGATGTGCTATAGATGTATATTTTAATTTTACTTTATAATGGACATTTAAAAAAAACTTTTTGCCAAAGACGCAGCCTTGCTAAATATGGCTTTTATTGTGCATATGATGAGCTTAGTAGATCACAGTTATTTCTTTAGAGCTGTTACCATTCATTACATTAAGGCCTGCTTAAGGTTAGAGATGCTGTAATGTGTGCATTATAGATACAGTGGTTCTGTTGTACTGGTAGGTCTGCTACATATGTGTATCATTTCCGTCTGTCTGCTAAGCATCCTTAGATATGTGATGAAAGTTAGCTACTGTGCATGTGCAGCAGTCTGCCCTGAAATGTTTACTCTGAAAAAATGTACAAGAGTTTGCATCACAAGGGGGCATGTCTATACATCGCCATATGGCGATGTTGCTACAGTGCCCTGCTTTAGTAGTACTAGTACTAGTTCCTTTTGGGTACTAGTAGTATCCAAAAGGAAGTACTAAAGCATGGCGCAGTGAGTACAGCGCACAGTTAGATTTCACTGCTACATTGCTGTAGCAGCACACTATACCTGGGGAGCATGCTACTATGGCAACATAGCTGGTGATCACACGTGGACATACATGATTGCTACATTGCCATAGCACACTGTACAGCGACATAGTGCATCACTACATCACCATAAGGCGATGTGTAGACGTGCCCAGCATCACAAAAAAGTTTCTGTAATCAGCCTCTGCATGGTTTTAATTTTTTCATAACATAATAAAAAATTGAAGGTGCATACAAGTGTTGCATTTAGATTGCCCTAACCAAGGGTAGAGAAATCTAAACGCCTGGATGTGCAATCATTTGCTGGGCTTAGGTTGCCCTAAAATGGCATGAGCAATCTAAAGTAAGGTCTCATCAGACCAGGACTAACTTAAGCTCAGCGTGGGGTTAACCTGACCTAGCAAGGGTTTACTGAATGCTTGCAGGTATTCATAGCAGAGCCTCAGGGCTAGGAAAGCCCAGCTGCTCTGCACAGTCTTGTGCCCTTGTCTCCTTGCAGCAGGTGGCAAATGCTTGCACATGGAGGTCCTGATTCAGGTTTAGGCAGCTTAAACTAAGCTGCCACAACCTAAGCCAGGTTCCACAAATACATGTTCGCACCCTGAGTTTCCTTCTTTATCAGAGTGACTCGATATTTTAACCATTTTCAAATGGTGGTATATACCATTTAAAATATTTTATTTATTTGCTTGTTTGCTTTATTTATTAAGACCATTTGATCCAGCCATTGTAAACCTTGTGTGACAGTTAATATAATGCTCTAGAGATTACTCTAAGATACATAGGTTTTTTAAGGCCAAAAGGGGCAACTATTTAGATGAGACAATCATCTAAACTGATCTGCATAACACAGGCTATAGAACTTCACACAGTAATTTCTGCCTCTGCCCTATAAACTATCCTTTTAGCTATGACATATATTTTAAAAAGATACCTTTTAGAAAAGCATGTTTGTTTTAGAATTCTGTGACTGAAAGATAATAGCCCTATAGATTATTAATAACATCTTGAATGTTATTCAGCCAGAAGGTAGCACTTGTTAAAAGTTTGTGAGACCCTTTACAGAGCTGACCTTTGAGCCCAGCAAAGCCCACTGCCTAATTTGG
Source organism: Alligator sinensis (assembly GCF_000455745.1). NCBI lineage: Eukaryota > Metazoa > Chordata > Crocodylia > Alligatoridae > Alligator > Alligator sinensis. The sequence goes on along the minus strand of NW_005842598.1, from coordinate 759,619 downwards.
GAATTATAGTTTCAGCCTTTTCCTTGAAATGTCAGCTTTGAAAATGCTAAAGGAAGAAACATTCTAGCTGAATTTCAGCAACAGAAGAGTTGGGTGCATGAGTGGGTATGGGCCTAGAGATCACTCCATTCTCCCCATTTCATTAATTTTATTTGTATGTATAATAGAATAATGGAAAGTCCCTCTGAAAAAAAATTAAGACAGGAGTAGGAGATACAAAGTTGGGAGGCATCATAATTGTAGAGGAGGATCACAATGTAATATAGGAAGAATTGGATGACCTAGATGATTGAAGTAATAGTAACAGGATGCGATTTAATAGTACAAATTCCAAGATCATGTATTTAGGGATCAATGACAAGAGTTTATGCTGTAGGCTGTGAGCTCATCAGTTGAGGAAAACAAGACCTGAGTGTATTAAGTGATCAAGGTTTACTATGAGCTGCCAGTATGATGTGGCTATGTAAAAAGGCAAATGCTATCCTAGGCACAATATTTTCAATAGTCACTAGGAAACTTTAATGCCATTGCCCAAGGCATTGGTAAGACTTCCTCTGGCATACTGGTACCCCGTGTTCATTCTCATTCTTTTATTTAAAGCTAAGTAAATAAAATAAAAGCTTCCTGTAGAACTTCATTTGCTATTGTTTTCTTAATCCAATGAACTCTCACTAAAGAAAATTGTACTTGCTCTAGAAAATGTAATAGTGAGATATGTATCATTTTGGTGCTCATCAGGGAAACTGAAGTGTCATGATGATTGGCTGTCTTCAAGGAAACATTATTGATTTGTATTGGTAGTACTCAGTGCTGCACACCATATCCAGGGGTTCAGAACATAGAGCTCTTAATTCTCTGTAAATAGTAGCATTGTGTATGGAAAGCCTTTCCCCCTCCCCAAAATGTAACTAGAAATAATATTGTGCACATCAGTTTAAAATGAATTGACCTTTTGTTTGAGTGGGGGTTGTGTGGTACTTGTTATGGAGTGACTCCATTTGCCCATGCAAATAAGCACAAAGCAAGGATATTATCAGGCTACAGCAAAATTAAGAGGTAGGTCAGATTTAATGGAAACATCTGTCGTTAACCCTTTTACAGAAGCTGCCTGGGGGAACCCTTGTGGATAAAAGCTGTACTGTGTTATCTTACCTAGCGCTGCTGAGTAGCAAAGGGATGGTAAGCATAACGCACAGATTCTGTTCAGCAGGGTTTATTCTAAAGCTCTGCAGGCTTTGGAACAAGGTGAAAAACACATAGCTTTTTTTTTTAGTTTTAGTTTTCCTTGCCAAAAAGAAAAAAAATCACAGAATGTGGATCAATTAAGGCTGCCAACTTCCAGGTTTTCTACGGTCTTCAACAGCTCTGCTGCTTTGCAGTATTGTGCCATAACACTGGGAGGCACGGTAGGGGTGGGGGTGCAACAGGAGAAAATGTATCAGAAATCTCAATGTTAAACCATTTAGTCTTTTCTGAACATAAAAATTGAACATTACCTTGAACTTCCAAATAGAGAGAAAGCTGTACTTATCTCACGGATATACATGTGAATGTACCTGAGTTTGTACAATTTATACAGTAGTAATAATGAACTTTGGTAGTCAAAAGAACACAGATGGGAAGAATTAAAAATAGAAACATCCAGGAATGGCTAAAAGATAGGTACCCTTTTAATCAAAGATCTAAACTGCTAGTTCCAAAAATAAATATCAATAATAATCTAATATTTATTACTTGTTAAGTATTGTTGGCAGGTCTGTTGCTGTACAACATAAAACAAGATATAATCATGCCCCCCCCCCAGGGACCTAGAGTCTGTTTTTATCTAGCATCTACTAACCAAAAATGCTTAAGAACTTTACAATTAAACAATAATTTAGATATGCGGGATTTATAAGTAGAGACTTCCAATGAGTTTTGCTCTGAGGATAATTAAGTTACAGGCCTGGCACCAAGTTTGCTACCATTGTGTTTAACCTTTGCTAAAGCTTGTCTTGTACCATTTTCCTGACCTGTATGATGGGTAAGAACAACCTTGCTAGTAAAACTGCAGTATAGGCTAACTTCTAGGACATCTATCCAGTGCCTTTACCTTGTGTTTCTCAAGCAGAAGGGCCCTGGCTACAGCTGACCTCTTGAAATTGCACTATTAAAAACCCTCTAGCAGGGTTCTACAGTTCTGTTCCCATTTGTTGACAGGAATGTCATGAATGGAGGGAGAACTATAGGGGGTACTGATTCAGTTGTGATTCAGGTGTGAGGAGCGGAAGATACAAACTGGCTTGTGTGTTTTAAAAGTGTCTCATTTATACTTGTGGAAGGGAGTAAGGATTTCTGTGGGGACTTTCTACTTCATTAGATTAAACATAGTTGTCAAAACTAAAACCTATTTGAAAGGTATTTTATTTAAACGGAGATTGAAAGCAATTTTAGACTGTCTTCTTCTTTGTGTTGTCCTGGCACAATGGGAATCCAACCTAGATGAGATGTGTGTGCATTCCTGTAACGTAACATAAACACTAATAATAAATAGAACTCTACTCAGTTTGTGATTTTGCGATTTTTTGCAGAAACTGCTATAAAAGGTGGTTTCTTCAATCACTGCAAAAACTGGTGTTCCCTATGATTTTGGGCAGAAACACCAGAAAAGAAAAATGCACTAAAAATAAAATGCTGGTTTCCCAGTGGGAGCCACTGGTCGCTGCGGCCTGGCTTCATTACCTGAGGGCTCCCTTTTGTGTGGCCTCACGTCTATCCTCCAATCAATGGTGAGGGGTGGGACTGCATGAAAAGCAGCCCTCTCGGCCAATCAAAAGTGAGAGGAGGGGCTGCCAAGGAGGCCTTGACGCAAAAAGACTGCAAAAACGGTCCATGATTTTTATTTCTCCTCCATGCGCTTTAAGTAGATCCCTAGCAATAAGGCCAATTTTGTAATAGGCCAAGATATCAGAAACACTACTGTGCAGGGAGAAGCCCTTATTGATTATCTAGTGAGAAAAAACCTGGTGATACCACGTTATAAAATCCAGAGGCTGGGTTCTTGTTTGTTTTACACCAGTGTAAATATGGAAGAACTCAAATAAACTCATTACTTAGCCATTGTAAAACTTGAATAAATGATTTCAGGAAGGACCCTGAACACAATCAATATCATGGTTAAAACAAAGACAAGACCAAACTGTGGTATGTAACATGTTGGCAAATTGTAGTCATGTTATAAAATGGTTTCCAAACATGATTTTGTTGGTGTGAAGAGACTTTGAAAGGACCCTTTTTCTTCCCTCACTTTGCCATTCCAGAAGGTATATCAGAATGATTTGTTGGACAACCTCAAAAGGTGTAGTTTGGATAATGATTCCAAACCTCTAGCCAAGAGTCTCAGCTGATATAAATCAGCATGGCTTCAGTTTGCATTAATTGAGGGCCTGCTCCCCTGTCTTCATTCATTTCAAGCAGTGGTTTCAGCCTTTTTTGTACCAGGACCCATTTGCCAAGATCAATGCCTTGTCATGAGTCACACCCCCCCTGGCTTGCCAGTGCCTGGCGCACAGTCCCTTGCCTGCCCTCCCCCCGCCCCCAGCCTTGCTGGCACCCCTCACTCCCAAGCCACAGTCCTCTGGCCTTGCTGGCGCCCCTCACCCCCAAGCCACAACCCCCTGGCCTTGGTGGTGCTCTTCACCCAAAGCCACAGCCCCCTGGTCCTGCTAGTGCCCCTCACCCCCAAGCCACAGTCCCCTGCCCCTCCCCCTTGTCATGCTGGTGTCCCTCACTCCCGATCTGCAGTCCCCTGTCCCCACCCAGCCCTGCCAGAGGGGGCCCGCAGTATCCTCTGTCCTGCTCGAGCTAGAGTGTGAGCAGCAAGTACAGGGCCCTGCATGTATGGACTCTGGCCCTGTGCTGCTGGCCCAGGCATGCAGCTCCCAGCTGCAAAGGACCTCCCCTGCTGAAGCACCTTCTCTCACCACTCCTCCCGCCCTGCCGCATCCCCACGCCTGGCCACTGTTCTCAGCACCGGCAGGCAGGCACATGTGCACACATACACACACACAAATACATGCCCACTCTCCCTGGCTCTCTGGACAATCCCCTGGACCTCTACCCCCTGCTTCCAATACTTACCTGTGTCCAGAGGCAAGGCTGCTTCCACAACCTGGCTTTGCTCTATGCTGGCCATGTGCATCTGCACGCACAGATACACATGTGCCTGCTGCCTCCAGTCCTCCCAGGCAGCCACTTGCAGGCTGGAACATTGCCAACCTGCAAGGGGAAACCCATGCTTTCATGTGTTTTTTCTGGGGACCTGCTCATGACCTTTTCAAATATTCTTGCAACCAACTTTTGGGTTGCAATCCACCAGTTGAGAAACACTGCATTAGAGGATCAAGCAATACTACAACCATAGGCAACTGGTAGGGGATGCACGGGGGTGAATGTACCTCCCCGATGGGAACAGTGCCCCCCGATGGCCGACATTGATGCTGTCAGCAGGGCTGGTGCCCTCCCTGACAGGGCTGCAGCTGCCAGCGGCTTTTTTGGGTGCCCCCGCCAGATTCAGGAGGCACCAGTAACCCATGACTACAACAAAACCCTTTCCCTTAATATTGCAGTGTTACCAATCATGACTGAAACTTAAAAGTTCAAGGATGTACAAAAATATAAACAAACAAGCATAAAAAATTGACCAAATCCTACCTATCAACTCCTCCCCCCCTCCTCCCACCCCAGAGTTATGCCAAAAGAGTAAGTTTGGGATTATGAAGAGAGAACAGGAACATATTTGTCCATTTTTCATTATTAGCTAATAATACATTTTCATTAACCTAGAGCATTGTGAAATAACTGTAGTTGTTCACAGGATGGTTGGTCTCAGGCATAAGATTATTTGGCACAAAATGCGTGCATCTACACATTCATTAATGTGCTGTAGTTACTATGCATTAAGTTTAGTAGTTATATAATCAGTACTAAATCAGTGTGCAGTAACCTGTGTTACTGTGCAGTAGTGCTGGCATACACCTTTTTAGTGATGCTACTGCACAGTAGCATATTAGCACTGTTTCTGCTGTGACACGCTATTGCGCAGTATTATTAGGCTCCTGCACACTTAGCATCTTGCGTAGACATGCCCAGCGGCTTCAAAGCTGTGCTAACTGGGTAGCTGAGGATTCCATCACCAGTGGGGAATGTCTGGCTGACAAAGCCAGGCTGGTGCTACCTGGTATGTGTATGAGCAGTCATAACGATGTGCTGAGGTGGAAGAGGGAGTGAGAAAGCATTCTCCATTCTAGTGATCTATGGGCAGCACAGCAGACCTTTGGGAGCCATAACAAGCCAGATTAAATTGGAGTAACTCTAAGGCTGCACTAACTAATATCCACAGAGACCTGCAAAAGAAAAAGTAGCACATAAATGCCTTTGCCCACTCTACTTGGGTTCTAACAATTGGGAATAGGAAATTTGCAGTCTTGAGAATCACCTAAAATAAGATATGTGCACCCTCCTCTATGTTAAGTTCAAATTTCTGTCTTGTCCAGTCCACACATTGTGTTGCAAAGTTAGTTTTATATTTCTATTTTATGCTTTGTTAGTAATGATAAGTACAAATGTTCCAGGAAATGCAGGGGAACTAAAAGTGTGTGTAAATTATAGAGGACTACAGTTTTCTGTGATCACTCCTTCCTTCCTAGGACTTGCTACTCCCTTACAATCAGTCACATGATATTATTTAATGACATAGACCTAAGTTCACCCATGTTCCCGATGCATTGTCCTCCAACTGTTCCAAAATCCTGGATCCCTTTTTTAAAAACTGAGCAACAGATTTATTTGCACTGCTTGTTGGTTTTCAAGGTTCTGTAGTCATTTTTCTTTTTCCTTTTCCTCGCTGCATCCTAGCATATTTAGTGAAGGATTTTGGTGGCCAGCATCTACTTGGGGTGCTTGTGATCTTGGTGTCTGCAGTTGCTGTGTTTATTTATCATCTGTGCAATTCTGCTCTAAATATTTCAATATCTAAAAATGTGAATGATTTCCCTTGTTCTCTCTTTGTGGACAAACCTGTTTGCTTGAATTACTGTACGTGTGTCATGTTTCCAAGTGACATGTAGCAGTGTGGGATCTCAGATTTGGATACTTGTAGCTTGGCTCTGTGCTGATCCTTCCACTTACATTTTGAAGAGTAATTTCATATTTTCTTCTCTGTGATTTTGTTTGCCAATATGGATGAGAGCCATTCCTGGAAGAGGGTGTACATTGAAGCTGGCACTGAGTGAACTACTGGCAGAGGGAAGAGAAGCTGTTCCTGTGTCAAGAAGGCTTGGGCATGTCTAGGTTCTACAGCATATTCTACTGTCAGCCTGTTGCCAGAATTCTTTGTGTTCCCTTATGCCAAAACTTATTGAGGGGCAATGGAGACAGAGCAAGTTAGTGTGTGTGTGTGCACATGCGCACACCATTTCTGTGGATGTTTAATTAATAACCTAGCAAATAATTTCCATAGCAATTAGCTTACCTAGGGTAGTGAAAAATAAAGGGGAGTCCCTATGCATTTATTTAAATTATGTATGTTACGGCACTGTTCCCTTAACAATAACCACATGCTGATGTGCAAACTGAATATGACAGGTGCAGGATGTTTTTTGTGGTTGTTGTTTTTAGCTCTACATAATTGACAATAGCAATATAAGTCTATTCCATACCAACTCCCTCATAAATTGAGGGCAGGGCAGGGTGCCATTTGGAAACTAATTAAGAGAGGCAGGAGCTTTCATAGGAAACAGCCTACTTCATCAGATGCCATGAATTAATAGCATCAGATGAATTCATAGTATCTGATGAACTAGGCTATGAGTTAGTCTATAAGGTACCACCGTGCCCTGCCTTCTGCCTGTCTTCAGACTAACACAGCTAACTACCTCCATTTCCATCACAATTGCTCTTGATTACTAGAGCTCCACTGTAACTGGAATCTGTCACATCCAGTGGATTGGTATAATCCACTAGTGAGTTTATAGATCGTCTCCTGTACTTGGCTCCCAAAAGATATGAATCTGTTAGAGGCCCAGCTAGGGAGTCATGACTGTTTAGTTAAGGCAGTGGTTCTCAACCTTTTTAGACTCAAGGCACCCTCCAGAACCTTTGTAAATTGAGCAACACCCCATTAAAAAAATTAATTTATTTATTACAGAGTTTACCTCCCTGCAAAGGGGGCAGGCAGTGTGGGTTGGGGAGCGGCTAAGCAGGGAGAGCCTAAGGGCCTTGTTGCACATTGAACTTTGAGCTGCTCAGATGTTGATTGGTGTTAGTGCTAGCTCTAGTTTGGAGCAGTCATGCCTTAAGGCTAAACATGAGCTGCGAGACAGAGAGTCAGTGGGATGGAGCTGGAAAAGAGATGGGGGTGCGGGAAGGCCAGGGTGGTGGTGAAATGGGGGTAGTGAAATGAAGGAAGTCAGCCACTGAAGGATAAAATAAAAAGGAAGTGAAAAAAAGAAGAATTTAAAAAGAAATGAAGAGGAAGTACATTAAAGAAGGTCTCACATTTTAATAAATTGGGATTTGGCAATGGAACGGGGGGTACTGGTCATGCTTCCCAGGGTGGCTGGGAGGTGGGAGCGGTGACTGAAGGCACCTTTGGAGCTACTGCCCCTGTCCCAGGAAGGAAGCCCTAGCTCATGGGAACCTGATCCAGCCCCCTAACCCCCCACCCCCACCCCGGAACTGTTCATGCCCTGCAACCTGGCTAGTTGGTATGTGCTCTGCAGGCTGTTTGCACAGGGTTGCACCCCTAGGATGGGAAAGTCACATGCCCAAGGGGCAGGAGGCGGAGTTGGCTTGATGCCAGAGCTGCTCCTTGGGCAGTAGAGTTCAGGGGTCACAAAGTTTGTCCACACAGAACAGGAGAGTGGGGGAGGGGATACTGCATCCTGGGATGCTGGAGGACTGGAACTTGGGTGGCTCATCTCTGGGGAGTGGCCACATATTAATGGAACATGAACTGAGTAACACAGATCAAATATAAACCTACCCTGGAGTGGCTTAACTTTAAGCTGCCTAAAGTGTGCTTACAACTAGCTTCAGGTGTTAATGTGTGGAAAATCCAGAGGTTAAGAACTCCAGGAAGCTGCCTAATATTAATGTTCAATAAGGCCCTAAGCCTACCCTTTTCTGCTTATCTCATCACACCTGAAGCCTGAGCTTACCTTTATTTGCTTATCTTCTGACACCTTGCTTCTCTCTCTACACTTCTTGTTACACCCTTCAAGTACCCTTCAGGGCATCCCAGGCTGTCCTGGCCCCTTGGTTGAAAATCACTGAGTTAATGCTACAGAAGCTTAGGCTTTTTACTTTGATGGCTCCCGGATTAAATTCCACCTGTGTTGACCAATACAGAGGTTATCACACTGTTTTATATCGGACTCTACTCCCTGGCATTCAGAGTTAGGGTTGAAATCAGGGTCACTGCTTAACCCTGTCACATGACCAGGTCTCTCCTGATTCCTGTGACTAGTATGAGGCTATTCAGTTGTTCTTTTGCTTTTCATAGGTATGGGTGTGTCTGAGAGAGAGCGAGAAGGAGAGAGAGAGAATTTCAGGTCTATTTGAAACTAACTGCTGTTTTTCTTTTGTGTTATATTTTCAATTTTGTTGACTCTCCATCCCATTGCAACAGTTTCATACAGGCAGTCCTTGACTTACAATGTTTCAAGTTACAACGTTTTGCACTAACAATGTTTATAAATTAATGCCCTGTTTCAACTTTATGACTTCAGTTTCGACTTTACAATGCTTAATCCAATGTGATGCCATGCCAGTGAACAAGTTTGCTGTGTTGCTCATCTCCCTGGAGAACATCGGCCCAAACTTCCTTGGGCACTTTCTTTAAGAAAGCAGAGAAGACTTCACAAAAACCTGCAGCCAAGACTCCTGAGAAGACTCCAGCCAAGAACCCTTCAAAAAGTCCAACCAAGAGCCTTTCAAAAAGTCTAGCAAAGTCACTTCAAAGAAGTCCTTCCAAATCAATATGATTGCTATTTATAATATAAATACATTAATGTAGCTGTATTACTCATCTATAATTGACTGAGTACAAAATTCTGGAGTGTTTTTAGTGAAAATAGGGTATCGGGCCTTGGTTCAGGAAGCAATTCCCCATTTCCATAACCTTGTTTCTTATGAGAAAATTGGTTCCGAGTTACAACGTTTTGACTTAAGAAATGGTATTCAGGAACCAATTTGTCGTAAGTCCGAGGACTGCCTGTAGTCGCATTAATTTCACTGAGGTCAGCAGAAGAGTTTCACTGAAGTAAAACAGGTGAAGTAGTATGACGGGGTAGCTCCTAGATACTAAGGGCCTTTCTTCTATAATAAAGCTTCAAGAACTTGACACATCATGTTCCTCCCGTTCATAAATATTTTTTCCCAGCAATTTGACCCCTAGCACCCACAAGCATGTCATCCATAATTGCTCCATTCATAAAGTGGAGGGTGGTTCCAACTCATGCCATTCAAAAAAGAAGTCAACTCTCCAAGGTCTGTGGAAGCCTAGTGAGTACCTTAATGAAAGACCTTGTTTAATTGCTATCATTCTCCTTCTACTCAGCCAGTAAACTTTGAATTAATATGACTGCCCTGCCAGAGCTGGTCACAATGCTGTCATTAAAGTAGCTGCCTGGAATTTCTGCTAAGAGGGACGTGTGACTTTCCATCCTTACCCCAGATCTCTTTGGGAAGCAAATAAAGAGGGAACATACATCTCTTTGCTCACCAGTGCATGCGTGTTCAGAACCAATTTCAGCTTTCAAAGGATAAGCCATTGAAAGGGAAGCTGGAAAAAAATAATTAAGTTAAAACCTTTGAGCCTCCGTGAAACAAGAAAAACAAATGAGGAGTGGACTGTGAAACAGCCATGTTTTGAGAAACTTCAAAGCGGTTTTGAACAGTTGTAGTCTAGTCACTGATTCATCCCCTCCTCTCGTCATTTCACTTTTCCTGCCACTACATGAACAGCATGTGCAAGCACTGAAAGAAAATAAGAATCTTAAACTTATAAACATACCTGTCTACCATCTGGCACTCATCCCAGCAGCCTGGTGATCTCCTTAGTTGTCCAGCAGATAGTAGAAAAACACGAGTCCTGTGAAGACTCCTATGTCACTATACCCTTGCCAGATGGTGATTAGTAAAACATGGGCAAATAGCACTGGCTCTGCTTTCATCATGACAATCCCAATAGCAACACTAGGATATTGCAACATAGCTATATTTTTAAGTTGAGGAAATAAAGTGTCTGGAAAGGGTTGTAATTGTGGAATGATAGATGGTGATAAAACTTAATTGCCACACAAATAAAATGCCACAGGTACATAACAGAGTGACTTATGGAGGCTGGGCTGTCCCTCTAGGAATGTCAGGATTTTATTTCAACTTTCATAAAGATTTAACTACACAGGTTTATCTTTCTTACAGCACTTTTGCAAGGCCCTTGTTGACTTAAAAGTTCCTTTCCATGCCATTCCTGTTTGCATTTGATGCACTCTTTCAGCTCCTGGTTGTGGGCATTAAATTTGAGAGGCTAGGTCATGAGGCTTTCTTACACATTTGTAATTAAGTATGGGTTTTAATCTCCAAGAGGTCTGAGAGTTATCTCTTCACCAGGCTAAGCAATTCTGAAGAGATAAAGAGTCAGGAGTGGAGTCCTAACAATAATACCTAGAAGCCTTAATTAGGAATACAGGCCCCATTTTGTGAAGGCCTGTACACAAAAACAGTAAAAGACAGACCCTACCCCTGTGATTAGTATTATAAACTAATCTCTGGTAAACTCATGTAAATGAGCTGGCTGGACCCTTCTATCAGTTTCCCTGGAATCCAGTCTCCCCTGTACTTGCACTAGGTCCACATTAATCATACCTTCCTTGGCACTTGCTACAGTGGAGAAGAGGAAATTGGATCAGTAGGTTGTTTATGGTTTTTGTTCTTTTTAGGAGTTGCATTTGGGCTCTGTCTGCTCCTAATTGCCCCCTAATCCATCAGTGGAAAGGAGCCCCTCTCTTGGGAGGTTTGGGAAGGAACTGCTTAACCCAACATCATCTCCTGTTATATAAAAACTATGTTCCTTGGCAAAGATAGAAGTTGGTCATCCACAGAAGCATTCAATGATGCCTTCAAAGGGATAGGGCTGGGAGTTTCATTCCTTAGGATCTATGTAGAAGTGTCCAGAACCATGCCACATAAAATACTTTGGAAAGTGTCTTTGACATAGTATTTTTATTATCCCCAGTTCTGAATCAGTCCAAGCTCAGGATGGTACCTCAGCCACTGCTTGGGATCTAGGTGTGTTTCAGGTGAAGGTGCTAATCAGTTTTGCTTCTGCCTGAATGTATGAATAACTTCCTATATTAATCCTGTTTATAGTATGAACCTGGAAGTGAAAGGACATGATGTAGTGTTCCAGAGTGGATGCACTGCAGACCTGGACACTGGTAAAGCATGTACTAGTGCTGGCTTGTGGGCACCAGTGGTACATTTGAATTTCAAATTTGGTTCAAATCAAATATATGGAAAATGATTTTGTTTAGCTTAAAAACCTCAGTTCAGCAGCTGTAAGGTTTTTTTTTTTTTACTGTAAATCAGCAAAAGCTTCACTGACTTCAGCAGAGTTTTGGTTGTTTGCATCATAGACTCTGGTCCTGGATTTTTAAAATGTTATTCACTATGTTACTAGTGACACTATACATGCCTTTTACCAATTCCAAGTGATTTTAAGTGCAAAGCATTTGAACCTGTGGTTTAGTTTGCTACACTCGTGTTTGTTTGCTTTCTGATTTTGTTCATTTTATATGGTTTCACTCTTTCGTATTGATGTTCCCATACAGAAGCACAGTGCTGTTGAACTGGTGTTTCCAACACGCTTTGAAAGAATAAAAATATTTTTACTGAAATCTTGGAAACTTACTGGAATCACTTCAGTATATATCAGGCTTTGTAAAAGCCAATTTTCCTCCTAATCCTAAAATCTAAATTACTTGATAGTATTTTGTTGAAATTGATAACATCTGGAATGCTATAACATCTTTGAATCTATGTCCAGAAGGGTTATTCTATACCAGCTCTGCATATTCCTGGCTGAAAGAAAACTGTGACTCTTCTCCAAACCAAACTTCTTATGTCACAACTTATTTTTTTTCCATTTCTTCCCCCCCCTCCCCGCCCCGTTCTCATTTCTCTTTTCCTCCCCGTCTAACCCTCCTATTCCTCTTAAATGTGTCTATTACCCTCAGGCTTTGACCTTGGGCAGGCAGCGAGCACAAAGTCGTGTTATTTAGAGTGAAGTAACACCAGTAGTCAGGAAGGAACAATGTAGTTCAGGCCAGATAAAATAAATCTCACGTTTCCTGTCAAGAGACTGGGCCAAGAGCAATGATGAGAGACAGAGGGGGCAAATCATGCAGCTCAAAACCAGATACACATGTATTAGACGCAATCATAACCCTTGATTTAAAACAGAAAACAAAAACAAAACCACTGGAGTGACAGGCAATGCATACCAGCTACAGAATAAGCAAGAAACGCACACGGGATAGTTGGAGAGTTAGAAACCAGAGTTTATGTTCTGTGGTGGGGTCTGAATTTCCTGTTACCAGAGAATATATTCATTGTGAAGCTTGGTATTATTGATAAGAGGGAAAAGCTTGTTCTTGTTTCCTTCTTTTTTGTACCAAAATCCCTCCAACAAAATCCAGGGACTCATGGACTTGAGAAGTTTTGGGTTTGTTAAGTCTTGCTGTTTTAACAAGTCACACATTGGTTTGCATAATAGTGAAAACTCAGAAGTGACATAAGGGTTAGATTGTGAACCTAGGATTTACAATTAAAGCTGTGATGAGATCTGATGCATGATCCCCACAATTGCACTACCAGCATTGCCACGCATGCGTGGCAGTAGGCATGATTGTGGGATTGAGAAACAGATCCCATCATGCAGTTTGTGAGTGCAAAGGCAGCCCAGGATCCTGATCACATGCTCCCCCTGCACCTGCAAATAGCAGGCTCCCACACCTGGGAGCCCTGATCAACTATTGGCTCCCAGCCTCAGGGTGGTATGATGGACCCCTGCAGCTGGGAGCCTGAATCAGCTGATGGCTTGCTGTCTTGGGGGTTCATGGTTTGCTGCTGTTTTCAGGAGCCTGAGTCAACTAATGGTTCCCAGCCTTGGGGGTGTATAGCATGCCCCTGAGGCTGGGAGCCCAGCCCAGATAAGCTGATCAGTGGAGCCCTTGACTCCAGCTACATCTGGACGGCTGGAGCCCCCATCTGCCACTGCTCCCAGCCTCAGGGGTATATTGGAGTTTAGGGCTTCTATTCACCCCTGCAACTAGAAGTGGGTACTGATTGCAGCTCCCAGCCTTGGAGGCAAATTGGACCCCTTGACTGAGACCCCTGTGGCTAGGAGTGGCAGTCATCTGATCAGCACACTTAGGCTCAGGAGTGCATGGGAGGTGAGGGCTCCCATGCACTTCGGAGGCTGGGAGCCTCAGTCACCGTTGCCACATATTCAGTTAATGGTGTGATAGGAACCGGCCACTAAGTTATTACACATATGTTATGTAATAACTTTCTGACTTACTCTATGTTTTATCACACCATTAATTATGTTAACACGTGGTTGTGTAACTACTTAAGATGTGAATAACCGGTTAATTACATCTCAGGTTTAACACGTGCCAGGGTGCTAGTTGTCTGAATAAGAGTGAAGAGAGGGTTATGGGACTCAGGTATCTAGAGGCACCACCTGAGTCACATCCTAATAAACTGCAAAGTAGGATTGGTTTCTGGGATTCCTTGAAATGGCTCCCATGTGGGCTGGGATTGGATCTTGTTCAATTTTGGAGAGTGAATTAGAGGCGACACACCAGGTATTATTATAATAATGCTTAAATACACATAGCACTTTTCATCTTCAAAACACTGTACAAACACTAACTAATTAGATTGTTTTTTCTTCTTCTTAGGAAGAGGTAGCAAAATAGCAGATAAAGAACAACTGTGGATATGATTTATTTAGACATTCAGAATGTTTTGTGTAAAAGTTCTTCACAGGAGGCTGTTAAGAAAACTTGGTTAGCCTGCAGCATGAGGTAAAGTCTTTTTGTGGATTAAATGCTGGGGAAGAGTCAGAAAATAAAGAATAAAACTAAATGACAACTGCTGGAGTGGACAAGATGTATATCTAGGTACCTCAGGGATCAATAGTAGGTGCTGAAAACACTTCTTTCTTGACAAAATGTTAGGTCAAATGTTCTGTCATGAAACCTGAGAGCTAAGGAGGCTTGTGAGGAATTACAGAAGAACTTGCTCCTCATCTCTATGTTCACAGGTGGAAGGACATAGTGTCGGATCCAGAGGGGATGCAGTGGTATAGATGCACCCCCTTTGAACCATGCTGCAGGAACAGCAGCAGGGACTCTTTTAAATCCCCAAAGCAGGTAAGAATCCTGTCCCCTCCCAATCCCTGTCACAGATGCTCTCAGCACCCTCTCCCTTCCCCTCTGTCCTCAGCAGCACAGCCCCTTCCATTCACACCATCCTCCTTGTGCTACTGATGCTGTCCCTGCTTTCCCTGGCTAATGGGGGTGGAGGGAAGAGCACTGCAGAGGTGCTCCTGCCCTGCTCGAGCCAGGGTCAATAGAGGACAGCATCAGTGGGTTCCTCCTCCTTGCCTGGTCTGCCTGGGTGTTCCCTGCCAGCCTGGGAGCAAGCACAGATTGAGTGAACCTGCCTGCTGCTGCTGCCACTGCTGTTCTTCTGATCCTGGCTGGCAGTGGCTTTGGAGCCCCTCTCCCCCCAAAACCACAACTTCCCCAATTCATTTAAAAAGAGGGGTGGGGGCAGGGAGAGAGAGGCTCCAGGGTTGTTGCATCTGGGCTTAGCAGGGGACAACAGCAACAGTGGTTGTGGCAGCAGGCAGGTTCACCCACCCTGCACTTGCTCCTGAGCTGGCAAGGAACAACCAGAGGGACAGGGATTGGGTAGGGAGGAGGAACCTGTGTTGCTGCTGTCTCCGGCTGAGCCTGCCTAGAGCACAACAGGAGCAGCTCTAAAGCCCCTCCCTCTCTAACAGCTAGAAACAGCAGCAGCAGCAGGCTTGGGAGCAGGCAAATGGGAGAGAAGGAGACATGTTGCTGAGGATGGAAGGAAAATGGTGAGGGTGCCAAGACCTGGGGGAGACAGGATTCGTACCTAATTTGGGGACTTAAAACAAAGTCCCTGCTGCTGCTTTGCTGCACAGTTTATCCACTAGTTTACCCATCGGGGCAGGAGCTGGGAGCAGGAGTTACAAAATCCTGGATCCAGCATTTTCTCTCAGTCAGTGTTCTATGTGGTTGTGTAAAGACTGGACAGGATTTGGTCAGCATCTCCTCCTAGTCAGAAGATAGATCTAAGTGTCAGCTTGGGACAGACATGTCTTCACTGCACAGTAATTTTATTTTACACTTTATAGAAATGCTATTTTACACTTTATAGAAATGTAATTTTATTTTATCTGTCCAAGAGATTATGTGAAGTGATAGAAAGAAAGCAATGTGTTTGGAGTGAGGATTATTTATTTTCGAGGTGAAGTTGAATAATAATACCGGAGAGCTTCTCTACATAGGGCAGTTAATGTCTACTAAGCTGGAGTATGAATTTCTAGTGCGCTAGTTACTCTGTACAGCTCCCTATTTGAATGCTTAGAGCATGCTAAACATAATTTGTCTTACTTACATTTATGATGGAGAAGGCTTCTTGGAAAAAAAGGTATTCTTAATACACACTGGGTGTGTCTACACAAGACCTTTATTGAAGAGCTGACTAATTAGCTCCACAGTAAGTCTTTGCGTTTACACATGCGGCCTTATTAGGTCACAGTAAACTAATACATGCCATCATAGGTTTGTACTTGTAAATTCAAATAGTATCCTGCAGTGGCATTATTTACTGTGCAGCAATTTATGTGTAGGCACTGATGGGGCTGGCTGGAGCATGAGGAGGCTGCCTGCCAGTTAGCCCTGCACTGAAGCATCCTTGTGCCCCAGTCAGCCCCTCTGCAGCATGTTGAGCTGAGACGGAGCAGCCCCGGGCTGGCAGGCTGATCCCCAAGGCTCCCTGCCAGCCAGGGCTTCTCGAACCCAGCTCAACTTGCTATGGTCCCAGGTGCACATTCAAATGTGGTGCCCGGGAGCAATAAACTCTGGCACAATATGCAACGGAGATTATTGCTATGCATTAATTACACCTGTATATGCACCCACTGAGAGTGTCCATACAGGGTGCTACTGCAGAGTAGCTAGTATGCTAGCTTTTCCCTGCAGATGTACCTTGGACTTGATAATCACTAAACTGAACATTCTGTAAAGAAGTCTTCCTGAGCTGACTCAAAATTCCAGCCCTAAAGTTGTTAACAGCACATCAAGGGGCAGTGTACTCAACTAACGAGTCACCCAAGTTAGAAATACCACATCTTGAAAAAGAACTCTGATCACATCGTGTGCATGCAACTGTTTCTAAATGCTTCTGAAAGCTGTCCTTGCCTTATTAACCCTTTTGTTATGGAAGGCTTTTGTCTAGGACTGCCCTTGTGCTCAGATCAAATTCAGCATAATTATTACATTACATCCACCTAATTTTCCCTGTGGCTTTAATTGTGTGTGCTAGCTAAGCCATTTCTCCTTGCATGCCTAAATGTTGCGTAAGGGGTGCTGATACCTTTATTATTTCTGCCTTCTTCTCATCAAAGGGAAATGCATGTAATGGTGCACTACTTGTATAGATTAGAGTCCTAGTCCAGAGTATGCAATTCTGCAAGGTTCTCAGATGTTTCTGAAACATAAAATCAAAATCAATTAACAATAATTTGATGCTCTTCTAAACCACAGAAGTTCACTGTTAACATTGTAGTAGAGTCTGAACAAACCTTTGGAACCTTTGGATAAGGAATTAATAAACATATTTAGGAGAAAATGAGAATTAATCCCAACCTTCCATCATAATTAAAGATAGGCCAGAAAAGGTAAGTGTGCATCTGGATTGAGATGTGTTTCCCCAGTTTGAGGGTGTTTAGATCTCTTTTAATTTGGACCCATTTCTAGACAAAAGTTGAACTGAACCCACAATCAAACTTACATGAATCTGTTAATGATTTAACTTAGTGTACGTTTATGCACCTATTTGTACACTGGGGTAGTGAGTGAGTTAATTTTTTCAGAGCTTTAGTACTAAGACTATTAAAATAATATGAGAGACTTTAATCTTGTGTTAGTTCCAGGTCTTTGAACTAGGAACTTTTCTAGATCTCTTGCAGGTTTGTGGATTCTCAGAACAAGACTTCCCAATGTAAAGATCAGAGAAGATTGAAAAGATTTTAGATAAGCTTTCTAAACTGGGATGCCTGACTGAAACACCAGGCCCTTTAGGACTTTGTTCACATTTAAACTGAGTACTTCATCCTGCTTCCTTAAAATTTCCCCATAACAGAGATTTAGTAAATGTTCCTGATCAAATTACGGATTAAACTTCTGTTCCTAGGTTTGTACATATAACTTTTGTAACATTGGCATTTTCCAGGTTGTTCATAAATGCTTAGGAGGAAATATGTGTAAGTGACACATGCACATGTGTATATATATAAATGCACTTAAATACCCATTTTATATACACTACACATGTGTACATACTACATAATGATAAAAAGAACATCAAGAACTATAAATAATAAGAAAGTGTGGAAGTGACCTCTATATTTAGGTTGCCTAATACCTTCCATTAGAAATATGGCCTTTGAAAAGTGATTGCAATTCTATTGTTTAAGGCGGGTATCATGATGTATTGCATCTTTTTCTCCTTATATTCCATTCGGGTGTGGTTGAGATACAAGCTATTGAAAATCCTGAGCATTGCAAACAACAGAAAAGGAAGTTTTGGCAGGATGCCAAATGTGAATGTGAATATTCCAAAGAGTTGAGCACTCACTAGGAACACTTGGAAGCTGCCGGTCTACCTACAGCAAAGTAGGTGAGGAAGAACTGGTCAGATTCCACCTCCTTGGATTCAAGCCACCTTCTTGGATTCAAAATATAGGCCTAGCTTCTTGTCAACATGCACTCCTTGGTTATCACATGAAGGGGCTCCCCCCAACCACAGAATGGAAGAGTGGAGAGAGAATTTAGTTCTCTGTGGCCACCATGTGGACCCAGCTCTCATTCCCCACCCTGAAGGTAATAAGCTTCCCAAGGGGCACATCTATACATGCATTTAAGCACAACTAAATTTAATGTGCATTAAGCTATTGTGCATAAAGCGAATAATTTTTTTTTTTTTTTTTTTTTTTGGCAGGTGTCTACACATACAGGGACTAAAGTTAGTGCCAAGTCTCTGTATCCCCTAGTGGATGGGCAGACCTGCCACTTAAAGTTAGTGCTGGGTTGTATCTACACGTGCATTAATGTGCTTTAACTAATAATGCCTAAATCTGATACCTGCATTTACATTTTCAGGTATCAAATTTAGGCATGATTAGCCTAATTTCACTATTTTTAATGTGCATTAAGAGCATGCACATATAGATGCATGCCCGTAATGCAAATTACATTAGGCTAATGCGCATTAATGCATCTCGTATAGATGTGCGCTTAGTGTAGCTAACTCTCAAGTGCCAGAAGTATATGCCGAAGGTTTAAGAGTTGAGCCTTGCTGGTGATGCATGATGTGAATTGCCTTTATAGTTGTATGTAACATGGTTTGTTTTGGGCCTTTTCCTTCAGCAAAGTAAAGGAAAGCCTATATTTAAAGCAAATTGCAATGCCAAGCACATGAAAGTTAAGAAATTTTAGTTTGTCTGTGCAACTGTAATTCTGCCCCCTGGTGCACATGCATTATGACAGAGTCTTTAATTACATGATCATAGACTAGTTTTTTCCACAGGACCCCTGCTGCGTTCAGTGAATGGAATGGACACACAAAAGGGAAGAATTAATGGGCAAGCCTTATTTTAGCATTTCCTAACTTCCAGGTACTTGCCTTTAACTGTCTTTTAACAGAGTTTTTTGCCTTCAAAATATGCATGCCACTAGCTCTACTCAGCTAAATGTACTTCTTGTACAACTTCTGTGAAGATGCCAGAGCTTTATCAAAGGTGAATTTGGCCCATCAGCTTTAGTGAAATGTGTATTCCAAGATCGATATAATCCCAGGTGCCTTTTTTAAAAATTGGCTGTAGGTGTAAATGTAACGTGTGAAGTTCATACTAGATGGTGTAGTCCTATTCTTTATTCATCTTTTTGGTTAATAAATAATCCTCTGGCTTTCCCAAAGTTGGTTTCTGGGATCCTGTTGGACACCTGTATTTATCATTTATGAGGCCACTGACAATAAATCTTTCCGTCCATAGGTTTTTTTCCAGAAAGCCTATGGGTTTCTGGATGAATGACTACTACCTATTTGGGATTTTGTAAGTTGCCTTGTTTATTAGTTTGTTGTAATTTATCGATTGTGCAGTTCTTTATCAAAACAGAAAACATAAGGCCCTATTGGACAAAAGGAAAAAATGATTGTCTTCTTGCCTCCCAGAAAATGCAGAGATTCAGCATGGTTTCATCTGGGGATATAAGTGACTCATAGAAGCTGGAGAAACTCACAGTTTCCATATAACAGCTCCATTTGCTAGGATTTACTGACTTGTGTATTTATCATTAGAGACGACATTACATGATGCCAAAGGAAAAATAAAAGTAACCTTCATAATGTGCTTTCCTGATCATAAATGTGGCTGGATATCCTGTCCTGAAATGTCAGGTTAGATCCTTTATAGGCTCTGAAAACTATTTTCAGGATAGAACACTTCTGGGGTGCATTCACTGGTGTTAATTGAGAAATGTGTATGCCAATGACATTTTAAGCCGAAATGAATAAGATGAACTTTTAGCAGGTCCCTATCACAGAAAGATCCTGAGATTTCACTGAATCTGCTGCTGCCGTCATCGTTTTCTCTTTTTTTTCATCTGTGCATATGTTGCTTGCAATGATATATGGTAACTCCTGATGCAAATACCACTCATGCTGTTACTGCTTTAAAAAGGCCCAGAAATAGACTACAAACACAAATGTCTGTTTTTTTTCTGTTTCACCCTATAAAGAACTGTGACCAACAGCATAAATGCAGTTCCCTTTCCCAGTGAATTTTCACATGGTCTGATTTTGTACTATATATAAGTGCTGTGGCTAATGAAGAAAATTACGGTCCCTGTCCTTCATAAAAGACTCCTCCTGAAATATTCTAAGGACCCTTACAACTCGCACTTAAGATGAGAGATTGCAGTACAGTACCTCCCAGGAGGGACTCAGCACTTTGCAGGATCCATTCCACAGGACATTGTCCAGTGTGCATTATACTCAGTGAAAATACTTCCATGACATCACCACATTGTGTGTCCTGTGTAGCTTATCTTGGTTTTTAGTTACCTCAAGCTATTTGAGAAGCAGAAAGCAAAACTGGGGTTGAAGTCCCAATTGAGTCAATAGACGCCAGCTATGTAGCAATATTGGTTGCATACTTTATTTGTTATGGAAAAAAAAGGGCAGCACTAGGATTACTTGAATTGAGGCTCAGCAAGACCAGCCATGTTACCACTGGGTTGTGGCAAAATCCTGCTCTGTGAGACACTGGGAATTGCACTGAGGTATATAATATACAGTTTTTGTACACATATATTAGGTATATAGATGACATATATGTATATATCAGCCTTGATCTTGGTCACCATTAGGCCCTGTCAAATCTATGGAAAGAAATCCTGGCTTTGTTGAATTTTACTACTAATGTCGCTAGGGTTAGGATTTCACTACAGTCTACTTTATACACCAATAAAATGGAAGGAGCAGTATGTGGGCATATGGGGCATTTTGACATGTGGTATGGTACGCAGCACCGGGCACTTTAATTAGTGAGCTCTGCTAATTAAAAGTACCTATGCATCACGTGTATCAGTGTCTCTGTGCGTCCCCCTGCTGAAAAAATGGCAGCAGGGCACTTTGAACTAAAGCTCATGGAGCATGTTTTATTTAAAAGTGCAGCACTGCCATTTTTTCAGCATGGAGACACGTGATGACACTGATACACGTGATGTGGAAGGCTGTCAGAGTGCATTAGTTTCCATGCTGCAGCAGACTCACATGCTGGATTTCCAGCATATCGGATCAGGCTCCACGCATGCGTATAGGAGCCCATGGAGTCTGAACATATGGAGTCTGTTGCAGGATGGGGACCTTTCCTCCCTGGCTATCTACTGAATGAAAACACATACGCAAATTTCTCACTTTTGAATGCTCTGTGCCTTGATTCTAAATGATCGATAACTTCTCACCCAGGGTGTGTATTTTTTTAGCTCTCCCACATGTTCTCATTATCGTTTGCTAACTATTGTACAACACGTTGTTTATCTCCATTCACACCTTGGGATTTTTATTTATCTAGTTATAGGCTTTGGTATGGAGCCTATCACAGTAGTATGAACATCTCAGAAATAGTGAATAAATCCTCAAAGAAGTCCTACAAAGAGAAAAGCAACCTCCTTGTTGCACAGTTGAGGAAGTGGCTTACCAAGGTCACAGCTGGGAGGCTCCCAATTCCCATTCTAATGGCTTACCATCTAACTCTTCTTTAGGGCTAAGTATTGATATTCAAAAGCCCCAAGGCAGAATGGATCTAAGTTATATCATTTTCTCTAAGCATCTTAGTTTAGATGAGTAGTTCAAACAGAACACATATTCACCCTTTGGTGGGGGGGTGGGGGGAGGGGAGGGGATCTTAGACTGGGTTCCACCATTTTTAAACCAGTCAGTGTGTGCTGAACATCTGTTCTGTTACAAGTATGGACTTGTTTTGTATGCTGAACTTCTGTTATGGTTTCCAATCACTTATACTGGTAAAAGTGTAATGTTTGTTCTTGGCCTATGTGACTTCTCACTACTGTCCACAGAGAAAAAACCCTAGTCATGCCTCTCCTGGAATGACTACAGGTCACTTGAGGTTTACATGCTTTAATTGTTACACAGGTGTTTGTTAGTCACATTGTGTTTTTCATAGGAGAGTAGCATATTGAATTTGACTATCCTACTTTATCATAGCCTGTCTGGTATAATTTTCCTTACAGCTATTTAACTGTGTCCTGTATTTGAATTATGTTAAATCTTATGCCAACAGAAGAGATTGATTCTGTATTCCACTGCTCACTCATTATGGGTGGTTTGTAACTAGCATATAGCCTGTAGCATGTGCTCATTGGGTAAAGTCCTAAATGATAATTGTTGTATATAAGTTGGGGATTCTGTGTTGGTCCTGAAGGTGACATCTCAAAGTTTAAAGAGACTTTAATTTAAAGTATTAGTATCTGTCTATCAAGCTGTTGATCTATGTAAAGACCTAAGCACATGCTGAAATAGTTTGGGGAAGGTCAGTGGGAGTTCAAAATGATAGAAAAAAGGTTAATGTGTGTGTGCGCGCGCGCGCGTGCAGGTCACACTACCAGAGGCAGCATCCTGCCACAGACCTTCAAGTTAAATATGCAGGCCTGTTCATTGAGAGAGTATAAATGCCGTTATTGTGAAACACAGGGAAGATTTAGTCATAAGAGATGACTTCTTTGTGACTTTTCTAGCGATAATGTCCTCGCAAATATCTAGAGTGATTCTGTCAATTTATCAGAGATAAGTATGGAATGTGTGAATGGGTTCAAGCTTTTGTCTGGGTTTACCTGGAATATTTGTACATATTGTTTGCTTTCTTTTGGGTTTTTAAAAAAAACAAAACACCTATCTTGCCATCAAAGGGTTTTCCATGTGTGTGTGTGCATCTTTCTTATATAAAATGTGATGGAATAGATTAGAAATGTGTTATATTATAACTCTTTTTAGTTTGAAACTGTGACTACTTTTATTTTTTTAAAATATTTTTCAAGATTTGTTAGGGGATGAATTTCCCTTTGGGATGTTATGTTAAGGAGTAGATTCTGAGTGTAAAGTTAGGTTACTTATTTCTGCGTTCTAGAAATGCCAGTGCAGTCAAAAGGGAGCAGCCTGATTTATAACAGTACCGCCTGTTCACAAAGCGGCCATTAGGCAGCCGGAAGTTCCTAGCAGGGTTACGAACCAGACAGTCTATATGAAAGGAGGTCAAGGGGTGAGCTTACTGTTTACTGAATCTGTAAATAGCTAATTATTCAGCTTGCTGAACAAGTAAAAACCCTCCATAGGATGTAAATCCTCAGCAAATCAATGTTATCCAATATCGAACCAATTTTAGACCCAAGAATTCTGTGCAGTAGCATACAGAAGCACACTCTGCACTTTAAAACCTTTTAGGGTCATTGTACAATGCTGTCGAACCATTAAGTAGCCCTCACGTGCCAGAAACAGTTTAACAGGCACAGCGTTGGGCGCTTAATTGGGTCAATAATTATTCACGCATTAGCACCAGCTCCTCCTTAAAGTGTGTACAGCAGTGACTCATTAAGTTATTACAAGCAGTCATTACTGGTGAAATTAGCTTTCTACAAAGTTAAAATATATATTTTTTTTTTCTGAAAGAATACCATCAATATGTCAGTATTTCTGCTGGAGTGAATTAACTGATTGTTTTTTAGTTGAACTCTAAGTTTATAAGGCAGCGGATGTGTATATTCTGTAAAAGAAGTGATTGAAATAGAAGGCAATCAAATATGAAAGGATGTGATACAATTCCTTTTATAACAGTTTATATTCTTTTATGTGGAATAGGGTCATATAGCTGCTGTCTTTGTCTATCTGTCCTTTTGTGTAAGTGTTTAGGTCTCAATTCTTTCAGTATCCTAATAGAGATATGCTTATTATATTTTGATTAATAAAGTGTTAATATATATGCAGCTATCCCTATGTTAAATGCTTCATACTGCACTTTGTTTTTTTTAACCACTGATCACTTGCAGTAAGCATGTACAGTATATATGCCTGGAGGGAGAGCAATTGTTATACAACTCCTTAATCTGAACTGTGATTAAAACCCCTTTTGTTCCTCCCTCCCTACATTACCCCAGCCTATCATCTTCTCAGGGAAATAATTTGGCAAGTAGATACGTATATATTTTAAAATAATAAATCCTTTAAAGAATCAGTTTTGCTATTGTTCTGATTTTGGAACTTAGTTTTTTGCATTTCAATGTACTTTACTGTGCAAAAGTGGTGGGAGGGTCATGCCCATTTTTAATGTGAATAAGCTATAATTGTATGAAATATGATGTATGCAGATATCATCGCTTCTATAGTAATTATCAAGAGTATTTGTTTAGTGGGAACATACTTTCAAGTAGGGGTGGGGCCAGTGGCAATCATGTTGTGATATAGCTGAGAGAAATGACAAAGAATATGTAGTCTCACACTGTGAAATGTTATGTTATACTGAGTCTGTCTACTAGGGGGAATCATTAGGAATTTTGAAGGTAAGGGCCACGGTGATTTCAGAGAGAAATGTAAAACAGGATTGGGAGGCTTGTGCTTAGATCTTCAGGAGATGTTAGGGTTTAGCATTCTGTTTCATGTGGAGACCAACAGTTAATATGGTCCTTGTTGAAACTTAAAACAGCTCTATTAGTAGCTTGATTGGGGAGGGGAGAAGAGGGCAAAAGTAAACAAAAATGTGCGGTCTAGAGATGGGCTTAATTGTACACAAGGCATCTTGCCTCTATGCAGTTTATTCTAATCACTGCAAACGACAACACACACACAAATTTGATCTGCACAAGCAGATAAAACTGTTATGTGTATAATATTGCCAGGCAAGAGTGGAAAAATGGACATCTGTTTAACAATTCTCTATTGTGGATAGGATCATAGAAACACTGTTGCCTGCCTGTCGTGTTCAATCAAAATGAATAAAATGCTGATTTAAAAAAAAATAGGGCGGAAGAGAGCCTTAAAGTATTTGCTTACACTTTTTTGTTTTAATTTCAGCAGCATGATGATGAGGGAGAATCCCAGGGGCAGGAGGAGATTTCAGTAACAGCGAAGGGAAGATTTTGTTTTTTCTTCCTCGGTACTGCCCGGGAGAGCCGAACAGCAGTCGGAACTAATTGTAGCTTGCTCAGGAAAGTCTTCATTAGCACTTGCCACACATGGTTACCAGATGTGCTGAAGAAGGGGAGGGGCAGAAGGGGGTATGTGGAGAATGGGCTACATACTTAAACCTAATAATCTGTCTTTTGTTTTCAAGTCTATTGTGTTGGGGAGGGCAGGAATAGAGGGGGAAATCCCGGCTGCTTTTTGATGCCGTAAGGCCTTATTAACTGAATGGAATTCCTTGTCTTCCAACCCTTCTGAGGAGATAAAAAAAGACCAAAAAATAACAAAACAATTGTGGTCGATGAGAAGGGGATTTTTTTTTTTTTATGTCATCATTAACCTATTATTCCTTGGAATGTAATCAAAAGTATCTGAACTATTGAACTGGTACAACACTTCCTTTCTGAATATGAGTTGACATTCTGTGAGCTTGTGGGCTTGCAAAGTATTGATTGGGCTACTGAACTGTCAGATCAAGAAGAAAAACTGTTCCCAATGTTTCACATTCACTTTGTTGATGAAACGTGATTCTGAATGCAGAGTCTGATATGATGGGGAGTTTAAGTCTGCAGTTATGGCCTTCAGTATGGAACCCTGAGTCTTGTCCGACTTTTACTCTCAGTACTTAGCATTTCACTGCTTGTTTCTGTATGTCACCTTTAAAAATCCTTCACATGGCTTTTGCAACTGAAGCTCAGATCCTATCCTTGCTGCTCCTGCAAAGAAGTTGCATGGAAGCAGACATTGATTTTCATGCAGACAAGTGTTACCAAATGCTTTTTAGAAAGAATTGGACAACCCTCCTTCTCCTCTAAATAGCATACTGCACTTAGGGTTAGTGAGAACTGAACTCATTGTTAGTCTCAAAGGAACCCTTGTCCCTAAGCACTCAATAGCTCTACAACGACTTCTCTTTTTCCACTAACCCCTGAAGCATTTTAATCATGAAGTAGGTTTTTCTTGTTAATGTGGCTTATGACTGGGTGTCCTAACATCCTTATTTCAGAACTCGATCTTCCCATGGAGTATTTAGTGAAGAGAGAACCACAAATTGTTCAGAACTTATGGTTTAAAAGATTCACCAAGTCCGCTTTGAGCAGTATGAACTTTCTGAATTGGGACTCAAAAGATGAGGGCATGCATACACACACATGTAATTTTCACGTATGTGGAACAGCTTGTGGTGACTCAGCAGATGGAATAGCTCTTAAAGAAAAGGACCAGAGCATAAACACATCCAGGTTGACCAGGATGCACATCCACCAGACTTTGAAAGATTGTGGCCAGACTTTTCCTTCTGATGAAGTTCTGTCAGCAGATTCTTCCTTCAACCATCAGATGACTCACCACCTTTTCTTCTTGTTGAGTCCTTGATCACATTTTTTGGAAAAAAGGCAAACCCAGCTTAGGCTCACCCAAGCAGGTAGCTGGTTGGAGGCAAACAGTTGTGTGCTTTACTGTCACCTATTGTTCTGCTTCTAACTGACTCCTTGACTATTGATTGGAGAAAAAGTCAGCTGCAGATCCTAGGTAGCCTAAATCAAAGAACTCCCATTTTAGAACCACTTCAGAAGGAGCTAAAATAGTCAAATCACTGATTTAGTAATATTATCCTTTTTGTGGGATATCAATTTTTCTGCCAATTCTTCTAAACTTGGCCAGAACCACAGACTTAGCTGTCTTAGGCAGATTCTCTGTGATATGGTTTTGCTTAAATTACCTTTTTAAGTTCTGCTTTGGCCCAAGAAGAAGCAAATATAATAAAAACAAACTAATTATTTGCCATCCTATTTTGCTGTACCTACTGTTTCATTAGTTGTGTTCTTTAATAATATTAAGTGCTGTATTTGCAATTTGTGTAATGCTGTCACACATTATATACACAAGGCTGGCCTGTTTGAACTGTGACTGTACCAACATACAACAGAGGGACAACATTTCACCTATAATAACAAGAAAACCCAACCCTTTAAGTCTGACATTTTTGTCAAATTGGTTTCCTTTTGGAGATACGTGTGTGTGTGTGTGTCTTTCTGCTCGCCCAGGCAGATCCAGGATTTTGAAAAGGGAATGCAAATGGTGTGGCACATCATCACGTACCACAATACATATTTTTCTCCACTTAAATAGAAAGTAGAAGCTTTACTGAGGTTCCTGACACGTGTTATATATAAGATGTGATTTACAGGTTAAATCGTGCCTTAAATAGTAACACAGCCACATGTTCAAGTCAATTTAAGATATGATAATACAGTAAACAAGCCACAAAGCTTTTCCACCTATAGTACATTAACATTTTGTGGCTCATTTGCATCATGCCTTAAATTGAGCATGTGGACTGTTGAAGCTGGTTCATTACAGATCCCAACATTCATCTGAGTATTGGGATCCATAGTAGGATGGCCCCAGGGTACGGGACACAACTGTCCCCTACCCAGTCGGGCTGGGGGCAGAACCAGTCCCTGGACTGTGGACTCTCACCCAATCCCTGGAGGCAGGTGGGGGGCATGGTATGTCCAACATCGGGGAGCATCTCCCCAGTCTTGGGCTCAGTGCACCCCAGACCTTTTCTGACATTGCCAGTATTCAGGGATGCTAGGATCAAAGAGTCTTTCCCCAATCCCCAGGTCCCTGTGCACCAGGGATGTCATAAGCCCATGTGTGCAGCCCAGCTGCACACACAGTTTTTAAAAGTCCCAGCATGACTGAGGGCCCCTGTGTGCCAGGACCTGTAAAAATCACTTGTGCTGCTCAGCTGGGTGGCACACTTCACTTACGCCTGCACTTCAGGACCCCAGGATCAGACTGCAGTAGCCTGACCTTGGGGGTCCTGTGCACTGGGATCAATAAAACCAGTGTGCTGCCCAACTGAGTGGCACATATGGTTTTTACTCATCCCGTAACACAGAGATGTAGCAGCCTGATCCCAGGATCTCCATATGCCAAGACCTATAAAGTTGCATGTGCTACCCAGAAGGGGTTTTAACAATTAGCCGATTGTTGGCTGGGGCTGATTTCAGATCCTGGCCCCAGCTGACAATCAGCTGATTGTGGGCACCTGGCTGCAACTTGCTGGTGCAGATTCTAGGCTCCCCTTGCACTGGCAAATAATGTGTGATTGGGATCTAATCCTCCATCCCAAAATCGCATGTCCTACTATGCTTGTGTGGCATGGCAGGTGGCATAATTGTTTGGATCCTGAGTTAGATCTCATCACACCTTTCAGTGAATGTCTTTCAGCAGCCTAATATGATAGAGCAGGGGTGGGCAGTTCTGGGGAGCTGCCAGTTAGCACTCCCGCCACCCCAGCAGTCTGAAGCCCGTGCACCCTGTGGCTCCTCCACATCACTGCCAACAGCGCACAATCCCAGCTCCAGCTGCGACCCCAGCCCACCCCAGCCCACTTGGACTTACCCTGGCCAGAGCAGACCAGCCGGAACCTGTAGACACAGTCCCGAGTCCAGCCTTCCCTGCACTTGCTCCTGACCACTTGCCCACACTGAACAGTGTCAGCAGCTGGGCAAAAGCTGTTACTTGACATGGGGGAATAACTGCCCCTCCCCCTCACTGCTGCTGGGCCCTCCATGATGCAGCTGCCTGGAGCTGGTGCCTGGGCTGCCCTGTGGCTTCTTTCTGCTGCTGTCACTGCCATCACGGGGCCTCCCAGTGGGGCAGCGGTGGCAGTGCAGAAGAGCTGCAGGGCATCCCGGCCATGGGCTCCAGGCAGCTGCAGCAAGAAGGGCCCAGCAACAATGAAGGGGAGGGGCTGCTTTTCCCCAGTGTCAAGTAACAGCTTCTGCCTGGCTACTGCCACTGCCCGGTGTGGGCCGGTGAGTCTGGAGCAGACACGGGGCAGGCTGGGGTTAGGGTCAGGGCTGCGTGTATGGGTTCTGGTAGGTCCAGAGCTGGTTTGCTCCTCCAGGCTGAGTCTGGAGTGGGCATGGGGTGGGCTGGGGTTGGGCCTATACACATGGGTCCCTGCCAGTACCACAGGGCTCAGGCCACGGGTGGTGGCAGCTGGAAAAAAGCTGCTCCCCAGCCCTATTGTGTGGGATGTGCCATGGGCTGGACGGTGCCCAAACCAGGCAGGATCGAGGGACCCGCCACGGGCTGGACAAAGTCCCTCTGTGGGACGGATCTGTCCTGTGGGCCGTATTTTGCCCACCCCTGGGATAAGCCCATTCACATAGGCAGTTAGCAAGGGGTAGTTTATGCCACATAAGGTCACACCTTGAGCTAACTTTGTGACTTAAGACTCTAAATTTCTTTGATAGCAAATGGAGCTTACCCTCCTATGTGCCTAAATCACTTAATAAAAAAATCCTAAATCACATGCACATTTTTTCCCCCTCTTCAGTCAGTTTGGCCAGTGAAACTAGACTATTTTTTTTTCATGTATTATCTCAAGGAGATATCTTGGTTTTAATAGCGTGGAAAGTATTTTTATTCTAATCCAAAATTAATTAGCCAGATGTACTAGTACTAGAATCTAGGACCAATGTATTTTCATTCATTAACATAAATATACTTGTATTCGTACTAGGTTTCCTACAAGCCTAACTTCAAATGCCAAGTACTGCCACCAAGCATGCCCTGTCTGCATGCCCTGTCTGTTCACTTGAGCTCTGCCTGCTAAAGCCCAGAAGTGAGCAGGGTAGCTGCCTTAGCACAGCCCCAAGTATGTTTCAGTAAGAATGCCCGAGGCAGCCAGTCTGAAATGGCAGTTACTCGCGACCGCTCTGGCCACTCCGACTGATTTCTGCAGTTAGGTGCACAGGGTCTGGGAGCGAATAAGGGGGAGTATGCCTGGCCTCAGTATGGATGTGGTACTGACAAAGTTCCAAGTTATTTGACTTCTCTTCAAAGGCAGATAAATATTTGCTTGTTTTATTTTTTTAAGAGAAGAGTTTCTTTGCATGGTGGATTGAAAAGTACCAAGGCTCATTCCTATCCTAGGGGACTTCACATTAGAATAATAGTTATCATTCTTGGAGGCATTCTGTTGCATCAAAATCAACACAAGTCCCTGTATAAAACCTTTAGGACTAAGGCCATCCCTTTGTTCTAGACAAGCAATTCCCAATCTGTGGTACGGGTACCACCAATGGTACTCAGACAACCTGTCAGTGGTACACATTAACAGATTTATTATAAATACTTCATATGACAAAAATTTGCTGGTGGTACTTAAGGTTGTATCCTTTTAAATTGGTGGTGTGCAATCTGTCAGAATTTGGGAACTGCTGTTCTAAACAGTACCTAGCACAATGGGATCTATCACTCCTAGGCTAGATACAGACATGACAGTTTTACCAGTATAAGTGATCAGAAATTTGTCTATATCTGTAACAGAACAGATGTTCACCACACATAGTCTGGTTCAGAAATGGCAGAACCCAGTCCATGATTTGTCTTCCCCTCCACAACAAAGGAAATACTCTGCTTGCAGAAAACTGTATAACTTAAATCAGTTCTGCCTCGGGCTTTTTGAATGTCTGTACCTAGCCATAATGGCTGCTGCAAACAAGTAATAGTATGTGAATTCTGTAGGGCTATGGGGTGAAAGTAGGGATCAGAGCAATGGGTAATATACAAAGTGTTGGTGTCTAAAGGGCATGCTTCTGGTTTTGTGTTCTCCCACAATTCCCATTCCCTAGGCTAGAGGTGGCCAACCTATGGCACAAGTGCCACAAGAGACATGGGCAGCCTCTGCATGTGGCACGGAGCAGATTACTGAGGGGACAGGCAGCACAGTGGCAGATAGGGAAGGGAGCAGAAACCAGAGCATCAGATCAGGTAGGGAGCACAGGGCAGGGAGCAGAAAGCTGAACAGCAGAGTGGCATGGAAAGGGATTAGAGTGGTGTTTGGGGAGGGTACAAGGCTAGCTTGTGGCATGCCTCCCCAAAAAGTTGGTGCTCACTGCCCTAGGTACTCCACCAAAGTGTGTATGGCCTAACAACATAAGGCAAGGTATATTTGCACCTTACATATTAACTAAATTGGAGATGCATAAGCTTTCATAAGCAGCAGCTTACTACATCAGATGCTTACTTCATCAAATGGCATAATTTCATTTGAGTTTTGTTTCAGCTGTATATAATCCTCCTTTGGTTGAATCTCATTGAATTGAATGAGTTCCAAACACTTTGTGAAACATCCCCTTGCAGCATAGATTCTAGGAATTCAGCTCCATTTTATTAATGCAGTCCCTTTGCCTTCCACTGCTACTGTGGAACATCCTCATTTGGATTTGGTCCTGGAGGAAAGGAGCTGTGTTGAATTAGCCACCTTTTTCTACTTTAATTTTAAAAGAGAATGAAATGCAAATCGACTGAAAATATTGCTAAAATTTATTTTTTTTCAGTTCTCTGTAGGTAAAATATGGCAGCAGAACATCTTGAATAAGCTGAATGCTGTCCATCTGTGCAGTCCTATTAGCTTCAAGGGTAGCCTCTGTATGGGTGTAGCAAAAGTACCTGGATGGCATAAGTTTCAGGGTCGGGGTCCTAGATTCTAGTACTACAGTTTCAGGTGAATGAGATCTCAGACTTTGATCATTTCTGCCTCCAGAAGGACAAGACATATCACAAGATTATTATTAGAGTCTTTCTAATGGTAATTTTCTATCAGAGTCCAATCCAGTTAATTAAGTAATGTTCTGAAATTAACTAATAGTTGTCCCAGTTTGGATTGTGATCCACTCAGGTTTGTCACAAATCCTGTAAGAAAGTAAACTAGCTGCACAAAAGAAATGTTTGACTAACTAGGCAATAATTTACAGGTCATTTGTTGACTTCGTTAAGCAAATTTCTTCTGATTTGAGAAAATCAGGATTATTTCCTTTCTAATAAGAAAGGAACATCCGTTCAATAGACAATAAAAGCTGTTTTAAACCTGTTAAATACTATGAAATAGATGTGTACTGCTAATTAAGGTACGTGTTGAATTGTAATGATGTCATCCTGAGGGATTTACAAATAGAGTCTAGTTAAAATTTGATTCAATCTTCTATCATTCACAGAAGGTGCAAATTATTATTCATTTAGTGTTCTCTGATTTCAGTTCTAAAGGTAATCCAGAAAAAAGAGATAAGGATTTTTGTTTTATCAGCATTGTTTAAGAACTAAGATCCTTTAATTATCGCACTGTATCAATAGTCTGCTAGCAACTTACTGAAATAGCAATTCAGATCTTAAACTGACAATTTACCCTACTGGCAGAGAAAGATACATGGATAAAGTGTTTAGCCAATGAGCAAATACATCAAATTTTATCTCGTGGCTAATTCTTGGCACTAAGAGCTAGTGTTTCCTGGCTACCTGAATGCAAGGCACTTAGATGACAATTTTTTCATCAAATAAAAACGACACACCTTGAAATGAATGAGAATGAAAGACTAAGACAAAAACAAACCATTAAAAACCATCAAGCTTTTATCATTTCTTGCCAGACTCTTTTTTTCAGGTCAACATTGGAAGAAATTTTACCCAGAGATGGACACTTGACTTTCTACAGAAATTAAGAATTAATTATGGTTTCCAGTCACTCTTTCAAAGTCAATTTTATTTTGAAGTCCATAGGATCATAAGAAAGTAGGACTGGATGGGACTTCCCAAGGTCATCGAGTCCAGCCCTCTGCTAAAAGGAGGAGCATCCCTGATTAAACCATCGCAGCCAAGTGTCTGTCTAACCTGCTTTTGAAAACTTCCAAGGATGGAGATTCTTGAATTTCTGTAGGCAGCCTGTTCCAGTGTTCTAGGTGAGTCCTCCTCAGTGCTGAATAGAGCAGAAGAATAACTTCCCTTGATTTGCAAGTGATGCTCATGTTAATACAATCCAGAATGCCGTTCACTTTTTTTTTCCAACAAGAGTACACTGCTGGCTCACGTTCAGTCTACTGTAAACCCCAGGTCGTTCTCTGTAGTACTGCAGCCTAGCCAGTCATTCCCCAGTTGTATTTGTGCATATGGTTATTCCTTCTCAAGTGCAGAACTTGGCATCTGATTGATTGCAGACCATTTCTCCAGTGTATCCAGGTAATTCTGGATCCTAGCCCTACCTTCCAGAGTATCAGCCACTCTACCCAACTTGGTGTCATCTGCAGTTTGCTAAGTGTGCGCTCAAGCTCATCATCCAAATCATTAATAAAGATACCGATCATTACTGGACCCAGGACAGATGCTAGGGGAAAGCCCCTTGATACCTTCTCCCAACTAGACATTGAGCCACGGATGACTACTTGTTGATTACAGTGATCCAGCCAGTTATGTATCCACTTTACAGTACTTCCATCTAGTTTGTATTTCCTTAATATGTTCATGAGATTGGTGTGACAGTGTAAACAACTTTGCTAAAATCAAGATATATCACATCCACCGCTCTCCCTCATCCACAGAATTTATCACCTTGTTATAGAAGGAAATTAAGTTGATTAGGCATGATTTGTTCTTGGTGAATCCAAACTGGCTGTTCCTGATCACCTTTTTCTCCCTCTAGGTGCTTCACAGTAGATTCCTTGCAGATCTGTTCCATGTTCTTTCCAGGTACTGAGGTCAGGCTGGCTGGTTTGTAGTTCCCCCAAGCCTCCTTCTTTCCTTCCTTAAAGATGGGTACTATATTTGCCTTTTCCCCATCATCCAGGACCTCACCTGACCTCCTTGAGTTCTCAAAGAGGATTTCCAATGGCTCTGAAATTACCTCAGCCAATTCTAACAGTACCTGAGGGTGCATCCCATCTGGCCCCGCTGACTTGAAAGCATCTAGTTTCTCTAAGTAATCCCTAATCTCTTCTTCTATTATTCCATGCTGTTCATCTTCTTTCCTGTCTTTGCTGCCAACTGCACTCATCATCTGGTAGCTGCCCTTATTTGTGAAGACCAAAGTAAAAAGGGCACTCAATATTTTTACTTTTGACATACTTGTAGAATCCCTTTTTATTGCCTTTAATGTCCCTTGTCAGTTTCATCACAAATTGTGCCTTTGCCCTTCTAATTTTCCATAGTACTCTTCCTTATTACTATAATCACATTTCAACTTTTTATAACATTCCTTTTTGAGTTTCAGCTCATTGAAGAGAGTGCTGTCTAGCCAGGCTGACCTTCTGTTGTACTTCCCATTCTTCCATCACATCAGGATAGCTTGCTTTAGCACCCTTAAAAAGACCTCTTTAAAGTACAGCCAGCCATGGTGGGCTCCTTTTCCCCTCAGACTTTCATCCCAGAGCATCTTGCCCACCAGTTTCCTGAGTCTGTTTTTCTGAAGTCCAGTGTCCTTATTCTGCTGCTCTCCTTCCTTCCTCTCCTTAGGATCTTGAACTCTTATCATTTCCTGTTCCTGTCATCCGCATTACCTTTTACCTTCGCAGTCTCACCTAGTTCCTCCCTATTTGTAATCAGTAGGTCAAAACAGCTCCCCACCCCCATTGGTCTCTCTACCAGTGTGTATCAAGAAGTTATCCCCAGCACATTCCAGGAATTTGCTGGGCTACTTGTGCACTGCTGTGTTTCTCTTCCAGCAGATGTCCCAATACATAAAGTCCTCCATGAAAAACAGTTCCTGCATTTTGGAAGTTTCTGTCGGTTGTTTAAGGAAGGCCTGGTCCTCTTCTTCCTCCTGGTTTTGAGGCCTGTAGCAGATACCTACCATGACATCCCCCCTGGTGCTTTCCCCTCTGACCTTTGTCTAGAGGCTTTCAGCAGGCCTACCTTCTACTTCATGCTGCACCTCCATAAGCTTTACATATAAGGCAACACCTTGTCCTTTTCTCTCATCTATCCTTCTTGTACAGGTTATACCCAACCATAACCATACTTCAGTCACGTGAACTATCTCACCGCATTTCTGTAATCCCAATTACATCATAATTCTGTGCTTATACCTCCAATTCTTCCTGTTTGTTCACATATTCTTTAATTAGTCTATAAACATTTCAGGTATCTGGCTGACTGTCCTGTTCTCTTCCTAAGAACATTGCTAAGGCTTTTATTTATTGCTTTCACTTGCTAGGGTTTTATCCAGGTAACCAGGCTGTTGGCTTTGGTCTCCATTCCCCTGTGAACCTTGTTTAAAGCCCTCCTCGCTAGGTTAGCAGGCCTGTAAGTTATAGTGTGAGACCTTAAATGGAAAAGTACTATACTTATTTAGTAAACTGGCCTCCTTAAAAAGTTATTGCAAGGACTAACCAGAAACAAAGAATTGTATCTTGTGAAAAAATTCTAGTTTTTAAAACAAAAATTAGGCCTTTCAATATTTTTTGTGAAAGCACGTGCAAAAGAGAAAGACCCCCAAATGGCCAGTATGCCCAATGGTGGGAGTATTTAACTGGTGGTGTGGAGACTTTTGCTTAAAGTCCCTGCTTTGGCTTTAGAGTGTCTTTCTGTCTGCATGGCTTTGGTCAAAAATTCCTGTTGGGTCTGAGAATATTTTGTCCAAACTTTCATGATGCTTTGCTTTTAATGGATCAGTGTTTTTGATGGAATACTTTTTGTCCTAAAATTCCTGACTAGTTCTAATCATTACCATTTAAAATAACCCCAAACCTACAATATATAAAAGCAGCACCGCCCCCCTCCCCCCCACAATTTAGCTTCAGTAGCCAGAGTGGATTCTGAATTTACTCTATATATTTCCAGGCTTGGGAGACAGGTATCTCTGCTGATGTTGACAGTTGCTGATTTCTCTTTTAGATAATTTCTCCTGCGCTTAGAATTCCATATCCTAGTCATGTGTTTTTCTTGCAGTAAGGTAAACGTTCTTGTGCACTGCTGCCTATATTAAAGGGTTTCCCACTGAAATAACTGGGAGTAACTATTTGAATAAAACCATTTATAGGAATAGAGATTTCAGGATCTCAGCTTTTTTACACCACCCACCACTGAAAGGGAATCACCTCTGCAGCAGGATGGGGCAGCTGCTAAACAGCTCAGTACAATGCTATGCAGTGGTTTAGAAGCATAAGTATAAACAAGGATGTGAGATTTTTGTGGAAACATGCGTTTGAAGTAAAAGCTAACTTTGACATGCTGTCTTTTAGAAGCTAAATCTTGGAACTCAGATTCTGTCTGCCTAAATATATCAACATTTCAGTTAAACCATGGAACAACAGTTATGAACAAGACCCAAGTGAGTGAATTTTCTTTTTGTCAGGTACAAATAAGCCCATGGTAAATGTGCCACTCTTGGTGTCCCTTCAAGTTTAGCCACTTCGCAAAGGCCCTTGTTTTTCATTATGGTTTGAAATGAGTTAGCTAACCACTGAAAAAATATGGCTGTTGATTGTCAGTGGAAAAATAATGCGGTATCAGCTTTTTGATATAAAAGGGCTATACTACTGTATGTGGTAAAATTGATTTTTATACAGGCTATTTTAAAAAACTCTGCAGAGTTGAATTCAGGGTGACAAAAAGTTGTTTTCAGCTGTGATTTGAAATGAGATGAAGAGTCAATGAGTTATGGAGATACAGGAAGACACATACACAGATGGCAGAAGCTGAGAGAGAGTCCCTCACAGGCAGAATTAGAGGAGGTGCATCGGCATGGTCACACCTCCTTTGGCTCTGCCCCTCATATCCAATGAGATGTCAGAGCTCACAGGCATGTTAGCAGAACTCCTGCTGGGAGCTCTGCATGTGCTGGGAGCTCTATAAGCTCACCAGTGGAAGGTCTACCCAGGGTCCTTGCGGGGCAAACATCTCTAGAGCCTGCGCTTTCCCTCCCTGAATTCAGAAGTGGGTGATAGTTGGGGATGAGTGGCAATGGCAGTGAAGCTCATCCTCTGCTTTCAGAGCCCAGGGACTGTGTGCCACTGATAGCCCCCTTTTTTACCCTGCTGCTGAATTTGCAGGCAGGGGGGAGCTGGGAGGGAGGAGAGTGAACAGTAGGAGGCTGCAGAACTGAGAGCAGGGACTCCAGGCAGACTCTTTGCCAGTGAGCTCATAATGCTCCCAGCATGTGCAGAGCTGCCAGCAGGAGTTCTTCTGACATGCTGGTGAGGCCAGAGAGCTCCCTGGCATCCAGTGAGAGGCTGTGGTATATACACAATGAGCTCTCTTCACTGCACATGTACCGTACAGCTGAAGACAGTTGTGGCTGCCAACCCATCAGTGTGATCCTGAATCTGCTTGTGGACTCCCTCACTTGTGGCTAGATTGAGTAGAGGAGGCAGGTGTTAAATGATGGGAGAGGAATGAAGTAAATGAAAGTTCTAACAGGTAGGCAAGGCTATCCACAGACATGAGAAAAAAATTAATTTTGTGCCGCTGCTATTTGTCCCATGGGGAAATGCATGTTCCTGCTCATGGGGACGTGCCGCTAGAGTTTAAAACTGGCCTAGCTATCACCCACCCTTTCTTTCCCACAACTCCCTATATAGAGACTGGGTAGAGAAGAGGTACATGAGAAGAGGGTGAAAGGTAGTGACTCATACACGTTAGGCCTCTGGTTTTCCTTAGCAAACAGGTTGTGCCAGTTTGGGGCTGATGTAAATTATGGGGGATAGCCTCTAGGCTCCTCCAACCTGAGTTGGGGGTGGAACTGGTGCCTAGAATCGTCTGTTTGATTCCCTGATCACCACTGCTTTCTATTGTATTCTGGGTACCTGGACACAGCCAGAAGTCCTGCCTTCATATTGACTTTATATTACAATAGTGTTGGCCGTGGTTGGTCATCACAGGATGGAATTAGCCATATAAGCTTTTGCTTTTGTTTGTTTTTCTTGACACCTCATTTTTTGTATTAACGTATCATTTAGAACTTCTGGACATTCAAATTGCATGAGTCAGGCCCTAGAAATCATTGTTCTAAAAATTATAGGTTATTCTAAAAATAAAAAAAAATTGGGAATATTCTTATTTGTCTGTTTTTATGGGGTTTATTTGTGGGGGAGTTGCTTGGGTTTGTTTGTTTTGTTTTCTGAGCCTCTAGAATAAAGTGGAGGGGTTTCCAAGCTTTTCTTTTCAACCATGAGGGGCTAGCAGCTCAATTTCTTCAAAGTGTGGCTGAGATTCTTGCATAGTCACATATGTGTAGTCACAGATTTCAAGAAACTGAAGTAAAATAAATATTGCAAGCCTCATGATAACACTGTGAGGGTTGTCCATACATAATATGTGAAAGCAAATACCTTTGGTTGTCATTAAAAAAGGCTTCCATGGATTGCTGGAATCTTAAAGTAATTTTCCAAAAGGGGCTTCAAAAAGACTTCCAAAAAAGAAGTCTGCTAGGTAAGCATTATGAAATCATTCATCATGGTGTACATCTGCTATCATTGTTTTTTTGTCTGTTTGTTTGTTTTGGAAAAAAATATAATTATGTTTAATTGCAGAGAGAAATCATGACTTCAAGAAATTTAGTATTTACAATATATCTGCAAAGGGGAACGGGTCTTAGCAAGCTCTGGTGTCTGTACAAAAACAAGAAAATGGGGAATTGTTCAGTCTTATTTTGTGAGGTAAAACAAATAGGTTGAACAAT
Organism: Alligator sinensis; assembly: GCF_000455745.1. Classification (NCBI taxonomy): domain Eukaryota; kingdom Metazoa; phylum Chordata; order Crocodylia; family Alligatoridae; genus Alligator; species Alligator sinensis. Next base: position 721,026 of record NW_005842598.1, on the reverse strand, counting down.
GGCTATACTCAAGTATAGCTCTGGCCTGTCTTTCATTTTTCTTATTGTCCCTTCTATTGCAGGCAAATAAGTTAGTCTCAAGGTTGAAGTTCCATATTTAAAGCTTAGCTTTTGCTCTTCCTATTGTTCTAGCACCAAGGAAAGGAAGTATCTACAGCAATTGGTTATTGTACTTGAAGTTATTTGTTTTCTGAGTTTTTGACATGAACAACTTTCAAATATTGTTCTTATATTTTGTAGCTGGCACTGTGTGGGTGCATCTACATGTGCACTTTAATGCACAGTAGCATATTCTGCTGCACATTAGAGCATCATGCCAAAGACTGTGCTAATAGGCTGATGCTCACTAAAATTGGTCTACTGCACATGAAGCATCACTAAAAAGCGTGTGCTTTCACTACTGCATTTTAGGGAAGCCTAATGCACATTTAATTAGAACCTCACATTAGAGGTACTAAGTTAATGCAGAATAGCAAAAGCACGTTAATTAACGTGTAGACGTAGGCAGTTTGAAGGGCTTAAAACTAAAGAATTTACATTCCTTGTAATTCAGATGTAATGTGTCAGTGGCCATGTCTACACAAGACACTGACTGTGCAGTAGTTCATTACTACTGTGCAGTAGCTTGTTATTGCTGCATAGTAGCATTGCGTGGCATGAAGTGTAGTGCAACACTGCTGCACAATAGTAACAAGCTACTGCACAGCCAGCATTACCAAAAAGCCATTTGGGGATGCTACTGTGCAGTAAGTCTGGTTACTGTACAGTCATTTAGTACTTGTGTATGCAAGTCAGCATCTTGTGTAAACATGGCCAATGTAACAGAAACAGAAATGTGTTTAGTATGTGACTTTTTGTTTCTCTGGCTGGGGTTCATTCCTTGACTATTGGCTGCACATTAAGGAATGCGCGTGAGAGAACAGAAGTGAGAGAGAAGGAAAAAGGAGCGCTGCTGAGAATGTGAACAGTAATTTAATTCAAATTTTAAAGCTAGTGGGAGGTGGGGTTGAGAACATTAAGTAGTAGGAATTAGGAGAATTTACTAACTACACCTTCACCCTGAAGCATCTAATAAGATAAGGTGACAGCAGGTGAGTGATCAGCAGTTTGGGCAGGTGGGGTTAAGGCTTCTATTGAAGAGAAAGGGGCTCAGGCTACACATTCAGAAGTGGATCTGAACTTCTCTCTAGGTTTCTGAGTGTTTGTGGAGTTCTGGTTCGGTCTACTCTACAGGTAGGAGGCCGCTGAACATCCCAGACTGTTGGGATGTTTGAACCTAGGTTTTTGTTCATGCCAATCTCTGGTGTTTAGGGTGAGTCTGAAGCAGTGATCAGAAACTCTATGAAAATCAAAATGCATGTGCAATCAAATCAGGGCTCATGGACAGAGGTGATACCTTTTATTAGACCAACAATATTTTTGCAAAAAAAAAAAATTCTTTAATTGCAAGCTTTTGGGCACAAACACCCTTCATCAGGCATCAGAAAAAAATTGTAAAACTTCTCCTGGGTAGAAATGAAAGTTCATATTTCATAGGATTTCACAAAGGAGTCAATAGATGGAAAACCCAACTACTGCCCAAAGGGTTTTTTTTTCAGTGATCATAATAGGGGTGGGGAGGTTTCATGATAAAACTTTCTTGTGATGTTTCTGGACATTGTCCATAGAAGTCAAAGTTAAATCTCCCCCTGTTTTAGAAGATGATTCACTTTTAGAAAATGCTTCCAACAACGAGTCAGTTTCTTGCAAAAGGTCTGTAGTGTTTCTGTATTGCTGTTACTAGGCATTAAGGGTTCTGGTGCAGGAGGGACCAATCTGTACCTTTTTGGCTGGGGCAAGAAGGCTGCATGGCAAATCGATCTTCTCAGGGACAAGATCCACAGCAGGGAGTAGCAGGGATGTTCAAGAAAGGAGTGACAGCAGCCTAACATTTTCCTACCTTTCCCTGCCTCACTCTCTATGTTTCAGCCCCTTCTGAAGTTGCTGGAGGGCTGAAGCAGCTCTTACCCTTTTTAAATAGGCCAGGAGGGGCCATGACTAGATTTTTTCCTGCCTTCCTTCCTTCTTCCTGATAAACCTTCATCTTCTCTCCCTAATTTCTTGAGATACAGCTTTGGTAAGAGACAGTTTCTTCCCTGTAGCTAAAACTCAGTCAAGGTTCTATCTTCAGGACAGTATGACTCATAAAGTTCATATTCTCGACCCTACTTAAAATATAGGCAATTCTGCAGAGCGTTCAATCTGTCTTTTTTCCCCTTTCCTCCCCCAAGTACCATTCCCTGGGGCAGGCATAGGTGGCTGCACAATGACCAGGGCTAGCAGTACTTGGCCTTTTCTAAGAAAACCTCCCCCCCTTCAAAATAAGGAGCTGCCTTTGCAGCTGCATGGGCAAGGAAAGCCAGGGTGCTTCCATGGGGCAACAGCTACAAAGGCTGCTTTCTGCTGGATAGTGTCCTTATTCCTTAATTGTGAGTAATAATGAGGGTTTTGTCATATTTTAAAAAGAGAAAAAGAAAGAAAGAAACCAAAAGGAGAAGAGATTGGGAATAGTTGGGATTATCGCTGTGCTGTCTCTCAGGTCCAGTGACAACACGACTACAATGGGCAGCTTTCAGAACTGCATATGGTCTTCCTTCCGAGGGAGTTGATTAAGCGACTCCGGATGAAATTGAAATCCTGTGATTTGACCTTTGTCTGGCCTGGGAGGGCTGCAATTCGCATAACAATTTCCTTTTGTTCTTTGTTTGGAGTTATTAATCCAACATGAGCCTCGAATTAATCAGGGGTAGTGCGTTGTTACATTTCTAATTCACAGCTCCACTGCTTGTGTCTTTTTTAATTAAGGCCGAATGATAGCAGGCCTTAGCCCCTGATTGCAACACTTACTAACCACACATTGAGGGATGAAGAGGCTAAATAGGCAGAATGAGATTACTTCAAGGTTTCACTTAATTGTTTTCTTCCTTTAAGTAAAGAGCATTGAATGAACATGGTTAATTCCAGGCTGCCGGGTGGGTGGTGTGTCTGTGGGAGTGGGTCTTTTGGGCTGGGGGAGGCTTGTACAGTAGCAGTGACTACTGAGCTCTATAATGGCTTAAGGTTTTGTAAAACTGAAACTCTTGGTTATTCATGTAAACTATTCCTCCTACATGGGGAAAGAGGATAAGGGGGAGGGGAGGGGCATGGGTGGAGGAAGAAGGAAAGAGTCAAAGACTGTTAAACTTCAGTTGGTGACATGGACTTGCTTGTGTAATGCTTGACCTTTGTTTATATAGTTTTGTTGTTGTTGTATGTTGTAGTGTTCAAAGATGGAAAATACAAGAAAACAGAGCTAAGAGAAGCTGCTAAGGACATTTGCTGAGAAATGGTAGCCTCTCTAAAGCTTTGCAACAGGAATAATGATGATAAAACAAGAGGCTGTTTATGTCACACACCAGGTTTTTTCAGTGAAGGATGTTTGAGTATTATTTCAAAAGCTGTTCATAATTTTGTCATAGTTGGAAATGTTCAAGCCACTGAGCCACAGGTGCTATTCCAAAGGAATAGTGTAGATGATCTTAATTAGATTTAATCTGTGTAACTTTTTCTTCTCTGCCAGCCACTCAATGCTTTAGAAAATAAAAGTACTAAACAAAACATGCAGTCTTGCAGCCCTTACTCTCACAAGTAGTTCCACTGACTTCACATAAGGATTATTCCATATGAATAAAAGTTATAGGATCAGTCCTAATATTTGTGCTCCATATGCAGAATAGATTGGACACAAACCTTATAAGAAAAGGTTAATATTTATGTTCACAATTTGGCAGTTGCTGCATATGCAGAAATCCATCTGACTTCAGTGTACAATGTGTGCTTGCAGTATATACTCTAACCCAGGAGTTGCTAGGAATGATGTTTTCCTGTGTTGTTTCACCCATGCAAAGAGGTGAGACAGGGGAAAGTACTTGTGTGAAATAGTTAATTTTTCTGTGTAAAAAGTGCAAGTCAGTGTTGATCACACAAGCATTTACTGAAGCAGAACTAACATTCCAGCCCTGCTATATGAATATAGTAATGCTTTTCTGAATTCTGAATGTGCTTGGCCGTTTCATGCAGGATTATCTAAGAATGTGATGATAAAACCTCTAGATAGGTTAAGTGAAAGAAGGGTATAAACTCCAAAGGAGAAAGTGCTCCAGGTCAAAGCTTATTTCTGTCATTAGAAATCTAGTTGTAAACTGAGTCTGCTTTCTCAGTTATGCTGAGAAACATTAGCTCTCATGCAAGAGTATATTTGGGTATAAATAAAATATAGCATAATCTGGGGGAAGCTATATAAGCAGAGGGCTTCTGTTGGGTTCTTGTATCCAAAACAGAGCACGGTGTATTCATCTTGCATGTGGCCTGATCCTGCAAGATGCCAATTGTCTTCTGTTCACGAAAGCAGGAACTGTTGACATTGCCACTGAAGTCAGTGTCCTTTAAAAGGGTGCTTAGCCTTTGTTGATCAGACATTGGGGCAGGGGGAGGGGACCTTACTTGTAAGTCTGATAGTATTTCTCAGTCAGATAATTTTGGCCTCTTGGGATCAGACTCTAATGTCTTTATGTTGGATATTGTCCTACTCTACAAGGCTAAGTACAGACAATCAAAAAGCCCAAGGCTGAATCGATCAGTCTTTGCAAGTTAGTCTAAAATGCACAGATTAAATTGAAACAGAAGTGAACAGATAATTACATTTAATTCAGGAAATGCAGTTACATGCCTGCAATGGCTCAGGCCAGAAGCCGGGTGGTGCTAGAGCACAGCTGTCTGTCTGTGTGTGCACTTTCTCTTCCTGCTGCCCCCAAGCTCTCTGGAATTTGCAGTCCAGAATTACACCAACAGGACTCTGCAGGATTGCTCATCACTTTCTCTTCCTGCTTCCAGGTGCTTCTGGAATTTGTAATCCACAGTTGCAGCCAGTAGTAAGTTTGAGCAGGGGAAGGGGTGTTTAATTCCCCACCCTGGCCCTAGACCCCAACTAGGAGTTTCCAGGTGGGGAGTCTTCCCCCCACCTGACCTTGCGGACGGGGCTACATCCCCAGGCAGGGTTGCCCACTCCCACCCCCTTGTCAGCCAGCCCTCACTGCTTCACCTAGGGAGCAGGGGGGTGGGGCCAGCCTTGCTCTCTGGAGCAGACAACACAGCCCAGCCCTGGAAAGTATGCTGGGGGACTGTGATTTAACTTGAACCAGGAGGAGGTCTGGGACAGAAGTTTCGTAAACCCGTTTGACCCAAGTCAGTTAAATCTGATACTGTATTCAACCAGATTTATCCTAAACCATTTTCAGCCATTTTGAAACTGGTGTATGTGCACTGAGCTTCTGTTCTGTTACAGGTTTAAACCCATTTCTAATCACTTAAACCAGTTTATATGTAACTTCTGTCCCTAGCCCAAGTGGTCTCACTGAATCAAGCTGAATGTGGACTGAGAAATACTTATCTACACGTGTTATTAGCATGGAGCAATAAACTCCCAGGCACAGTGTTTACACATGGACCTAGCACTGCAGCATGTTAAACTGGGGCAGCATAGCCCTGGCTGGCAGGTGGCCTGAGGGGTCTGCCTGCCAGCACAGAGCTGCTCTGCCCTGGCTCAGCATGCTGTGGAGGGGCTGGCTGGGGCACAAGAATGCTACAGTGCAGGGCTAGCTGGCAGGCAGCCACAGCAGTGTAGCACCCTCATGGCCTAGCCAGCCCCAGTCACCATCGACACTTGTATTGTGGTGGAGTAATTAACTCTGCTGTAGAACAGTACTTGTGTTAGGTAGTACTATCCTATCACAGAGTTAATTAGTTTACTCTGAACTAATAGCACTGCACTTGTAGATGGTGAGGCTTTACTGTGGAGCTAATTAGTCAACTCCGCAGTAAAGAACATGTGTAGATACCCCCACTGTGAATAAGCATGTCACATTCTGGCCCTCAATTCTTTATTTTAATTTTCCTCTTCTGTGTTTCTAAATTAGTGGTCCCCTGCCTTGAGGGTAACAATGTTGTTCATGTCTGATATTACTCATGTCCATGAGAACTTAAAAAACTGAGGCTGACAGGGAGAACAAAATGGATGTTGTTTTCATAGCATGTTGTTCAGCATTGTTGACCACGAGCCAGTGAATCTGGGGGGACCAATGTTCTTAATATTTTGCTTTTATTCACCTTTTTTTTTTTTCCTGGAAATTTGTGCAAAATGGAGAATGCTTGTTCAACAGATACAGTGTTGGGATTTGAATCTCCATTGAACTCTTTCTTTGCCCTGTAAATCTGTTTCTTTTAATTATTCTTTTAAGGTTGCTTTGTTGATGTAGATTTTTATTTTAAGGAGTCATAGTACATTGCCAAAAGGGTCTCAAATTGAATGGTAGCTCCAAGTAGTTTATTGTCTGAGATATTTTGGATAAGATCTTTAAAAATTAATGGGTGTGTGTGTGTGTGTGTGTAAGATCTTATGGCTCTTTTTGTAAGAATAAGATCTGTTTGAGTATTCTTTCTCAAAGTTCTCTTTCCTTCTTGTTCTTGTTCAGCTAGGTTATTTCATTCCTGCATTAAACTGTGGTCTTTACCTCACATTTGGCTGTTTCTCTGCGTGTTTTCTATGCAGTTTAAGTGCTTTGAGATCCTTTGGGATGAAACGAGCTATATAAACATATGAAAATATACATATGAGAATATGCTATTTCTACAACAATTATTTGGACAGTTTTATCCCATTGGTAAACAGCCTCTCTGGAGCATTTCATTTTGTCCTTTTTGCAGTTTGCAGTGGCTTGCTGTCTCTATGACATGTCATTTCTGATTCCTTTTAATTACTCTGTGAAGGGAGTTAGGCTTCTTGCCATACTCAGCAGCCAAAGGACTGGGGGGTTAATGCTTTTCCTGTCCATGCCCAACATGTTTTTAGTCTGCAGTTATTTATGGGGCAGTCCATTAGTCAATAGTTCTCCACTACACACAGCTGTAATGTTCACAATTACTAGTCCACAAATAAATAAGGGGCTACTTTTGTTGTTTCTGCTGTTGTCATTCTTTGACGACTTTAGAGAGTCTGTTGCCATTTATGAAACATTTCTGTTGAGATCAAACATGTCACTGGACTGCTTGGGCTTTTGTTGTTGTTGTTTAGTTTTATTTTACCCTCTGCTGTAATCTGGATTCACACAGGGAACCCTGCAATGTGCTTCTCATGTCAACAGTGACAAATTGTCCCCATGTGGCAAAATGTCAAATCTCCGCTGGAGAACGTCAGCCAGGCTGCTCACCCAAAATGCATGTAGGTGATGATGTTACCTATTACCTATCATGAAATCAGTGACAACTTGGCCCTGGCCTATTATTTCTTGTGTTCTCTCTTCTTTTGGACATAAGGTAGAGATTACTATTAATGGTTCTTTTAGTTTCTAAGAGCTCCTCCCTCTGTGCCTTCTCACTGTGATTCTCCCCCTCCCTTTTCCCTGTTGAATGGTAGTCTTTGATGTCACACAAGAGAATACTGTTGGCTAACAGTCTGGAGGCTGCTTCATTTGAGCCAACCACCACATGAAAACAAATGCGATCCATCATATTTCATTAACTAACTGCCCCCTGTTCGGGTGCCCTTTTTTGATGTCAGAGCGCATCCTGACAGAAATCAGAAAGATATGTGTGATTAAGACCAGCAATAATACTTATTGCATTGTATTGTAAATTACCTTTCTGGGCCCTGCTACTTTATCAGCCCCACTGGCTTTGGCTCGGGTACATTTTTGACTATTCTGTATATACAGTGTATTAGCGCAATGGAGATCATTATGTGGCCTGTATTTGAGTCATTTTTATTTAAGATGCCAAACAATAAGCTGTTGATTGGGGGAACAAGAGGCGAACAATAATGTTCTGTGTCACATAATACACCACCATTTTCCAGCTTTGCTTTAGAAGGGCCCTCTTTATTGTTTTTGTATAAAAATGGTTCTTAGGAGGAGGAATATTTTGCTGAGGTATGTCATTATTTTGCAAATTTCTATTATCTCATCATGTTGTCTTCATTGTAAATTGCAGCTAATTAGGAACCTAGTTAGAGCCCCAGCTTTGAGGCTGGCTTTTTTGTGAAAAGAGCCCACCGATTACCGCACTACAAGAGAGGAAGGGAGAGAAAAAGGAGATTAATCTGGTTACCTAGGCGACACTCGCTTCCATCTGCGAGGAACAATACATTTTTGTTTCCTTGGCTCAGTTCAGATCTGTTTTGTTTAGGGGAAAAAAAGAGAGAGAGTGAGCGAGAGAGAAAGAGAGAGAGAGAGAACGTAGCCCCACAACAATGCTGAATTCTGTCTAGCCCCGGCTTACCGGCTTCGATTCCTCTGCAAGTTAGAGGTCTCAGGGGAATGGGAAGATGAAAGAGATAAGCTCCAAAGTTGTCAAAGGTCATGACCTTGCCACACAAAGCCAGCAGTTTTACTTCTAAATCCCCTTCTCCCGAAAAGCACTTAATGAAATAATATACTGTGCTTCTCAACACCCCATAGTGTTTATTAAGCAGCAAGGCCCCCGAGATTGCGAATTTAAGGAGTCATTTAAAACTTCTGACTAAACAGTGACTGACTTGAAGCTTCTCTGGTAGATGGGCTATCTTTCTGTGCAAGTGAAAGAACTCCCCCCACCATGTCTCCTATAAGCAGCAGAGTACCCTTCCTGATACACACTTTGTGACTTCGTTCACATAAAAAGTGGAGATCTGTTAATGCAGGACAGTCTGATGTCTTTTAAAAAAATTTCCTTCAGTTACCTTCACAAGGTCATGGTTTAAAAGAAGAAAGTAACCTGCGTGTTTTCTGTCATGCATCAAACTATTAAGCCTTTTTGTGGCTAGCACACGATAGACAACGTAGCCACATTATTTGCTTCTTCTTATATAGCTTGCTAGAGAAAGGGCTGAGGTGGTAACCAGAGTTGATAGAGCCTGGCTAAAAGCTCAGAAAGGCTCAGGAGCTCTTGAACTGAATTGGCTAAATCCACAGTCTTTTGATAAGCATAATGCTTTCTCCAGGTGTTATGTCATCATGTATAATGTCTTGCTATCTGGTAGCGTTATGGATGATGACATAAAGTCACAAAAATCTCGAAGTTACCGATTTTAGCTTATCTGAGCTTTCCAAACCTCAGTTGTACTGATAAAATCAGAACAAGTATCAGGTTAACAACCCTAGTACCTCCACCGTTCATTGCACTGAAGTACTGTTTTTGTTTTCCTTCCTCCAGCCAAGCTTTTAAAGGCTGTTTCATTGAGGGCATTGGGCTTTCTTTTTAACAGGGAATGAATGACAGTCAAAAAATTTCAAAATTATAAATATGTAGATGGGATGAATAAATGCTTCAGTCTCATTTAGTGTGCATGTGTGTGTGCAGAAGAGCATATGTGACTGTGGAGTTAAAGCATGGGACTAGGAGGCAGGAGATCCATAGTCTATAACTGTTTATTTCCAAAGACTTCCTGCATGACCTTGGCTACTTAGCCTATCTGTCCCTCAGTTTCCTGATCTATAAAATGGGGATTATCATATAACTCTACCTCAAAGGACGTTCTGAAGTTCAGTTTATTAATAAATGGTTTGTAAAGAGTATGAGATCCTTATGGAAGGTTCTATCTAAGTGTAAAACATGCATCTAATCCTCACCTAATCTCTTTTAATAAATACCTTGCTGACTATCTGAGCAAGGAACAACTTATTCAGAAGAAATTCAGTTAGCATTTAACCTTTTCTTAAGCAGACAAGGCCTGCTGAGCTGTTTTTCAAATGCAAACTACCAAGCTTCTCATAGGCAGTAAGTTCATTGCTATTATTTTGCAAGTTTTGAAGAGCATGCCCTGATAATTTTGCCCCAGGAAGAGCTTGTAGGTAGATTCATTTAAAATGTGCAAACATGGATGTGTGTATGTATATGTGGGTGCATCTACATGTCACCATATGGTGAGGTTGCTATGGCACCATGCTGTAAAACTTCCAAAAGGAAGTCCTAAAGCATGGCGATGTGTAGATGCACTCAAGGGCTTTAGTACTTGGGAAGTACTAAAGCACAGCGCAGTACAAAAAACTACTGCACCCTGCATGCAACACAAGGTTAAATTTTGCCGCTACATCACCTTAGCAGCATGCTATACCTGGGGAGCATGCCAGGGCGACATGTAGACCTGCCGTGTGTGTGTGTTTTGGGGAGTACATTTTAAAATGAATCTACCTATAATTTCTTCTGGAGATTGTGTGTGTCTATGACTGTTTCTGTTAACAGTGTGCTTTAGGGATCAATATTAGGCACTGTCTGAGGAAAAGATTTGGGGAAGGTAGTTTGTGGGTAAAGACTGTCTATGCTTCAGAGAACAAAGGCATTGTATGTTTATTTTTAATAACAATGTATTGGATAGCATCTTCCATCTTAAAGAAATCAGAAACAATTTGCTAAATATATGTGCAAGAATTTCTTCACCCACTATGGAGAGGATCCAGAGGGTTTTTCACAATCCACTGCTGTGCTACCTAACAAATTAGAGCAAGATGGGAACCCATGTCCACTTTGAACCAAGTTGCAATTTGGTTTTAGGATTTACAAAGCCTACTCTTATGGAAGATCCCTTGGGATGTTGATTGAGTGGTCAAGGCCACAGTTTTATATCTTGTTTAAAAGATGGCAGGTTGTGTGCCATGCAGAAAGACTACAACAAACTAAACAAAGCCTTGGCAATGAGAACAAGGAAGAAGATTTGCTCCTACTGGGAGATACTGCTTAGGCTGCCTGTCATGGAAGAAGGACCTCCAGCTAGGAATTGTCAAGGAGCTGGAAATGAAGAAGCAGACTTCAATTAAGTGACTGATAGGAGAAAGTGTTAAACTTTCCAGTTAGAGAAGAAAAGATTTAGTTTGGGCAGTCCAGGAACTAGCTCCTAGGAAGAGATTCTAAACCTATCTCCAAGGGGAAGGACAGTGTTGTTGGCTTCTGAAATGTGCTGGGAGGGAGAGAGCATTAGGGAGGTACTGTAAGTTCCAGTAAGAAAAGACTATTATGTGCTTCAATCCTGTTAGAATGGGAGGACCATTTCCTGTAAATTATATTCCGTTGTCCTGATAACAAGGAACTCTAATTCTGCTGAAGTATGGGCTTAGCTTCATTTCATTGTCCTGAAATGAAGGACTTAGGTTATTCCTTGGCAGAGATCTGACAAAAGCCCTGAATTGTCTTCTGTCCTGACACCAGAATGCACCGTTGCTATAGTCTGGTCTGGAAGGCTTTTTTATTATATATTTATATAGATCCAATTGACATAAGAGACTACTTAGTGCCCCAACCAGCTGGTGTTTTTGAGACACTGAACATGACGAATTGCACTGCAACCGCCTACGCTCAGACAGCAGCGCCAACAAAATAGTGCCATCTGATATATAATATTGAGGCAATGGACAAGGACTAATTTATAGAGGTGTGCCACAAACAGTACTTCCTGGACTACTTGGTGTTTTTTCAGGACAAACTCTGATTTAAATACTAATCAGTACAACCCTGATTAGCTAAATATGATAAAATATCACCTCCAATGGGGTGTTACTGCTTCATCCTTATCCTGATATGAATATCTGATATTGCCATTATTTTTCATTATGGTTTGGTACTACCATGGGAAATTGGACAGTAAGAGAGTGCTGTGCACAGACTAATGAGTATGTCTCAACCGGAGTAGGGTTTCCAAGCTTTTTGATTGGTTGGGTTGTGGACCAAAAATCTTGAAGCTGAACTTGGAAAAGTTTTAACTGATGTTCCAATGTCTTTGGAAGCGACCACTAACTGTCTATAATGATCCTGAATCAAGACTCCCAAATGTTGAATTGTGACCAGTTTTGGTCCTTTCCCTGCTTTTGTTGTCCCATCATGAGTTACTCATCAAGAACAAATGCCTGTCTTGATAGTAAGCACAATGGCAACTCACAAAAAGGAGAAATATAATAGGTCCTGACTATTATAGTCACTGTTTTCATAAACTCTAGATCTTCTGAAATATCAAAATAAGTTCTGAAGCATGATGATGCTGCTTCTTCTATGTTCAACACTTCTAGGAAACTTTCTATCAAAAGGACACATCTTAGAATTTATCCTAGTATGAAATGCATCTAAAAGCCAGTGTGAGGGGCAAATGGTGCTCTGTAATGCCAACACTGTTTCTTTCACCAAATTCTCTTCTCAATCAACATTTAAATTTACCAAAATTTATCTTGGTTATCTTATACACAAAGCTACTTGCTATATCTTTTTTGCACCAGAGAATTGAGTAGGTGGGATGTGCGCAGGTGCAGGATGAGACTGTAGCTAATGTTTTTAGTTCCAGTGTTCTGTGGGACTAATCTTAAAAGTCCTTTTGAAGTTTGTAGGAGTTTGCCTGAGTCGGGATGGAAAACAATCTGTAGATCTGGACCCAATCTGGCTTGACAATACAGCTGCAGCCCTGTCAGTTACGGTATAGTCATCTTTTGATCCATTTACAACGTCTCCCTAATACTGCACATTCAACACAACTGTTTCAGTCTTTTTTTCAGTATCATGTTAAAGTCTTTGGTTACTGCTTGGAATTATAAGCAAGGTATGGGCATTGCACACAAACCGGTATAAGTGATCAGAAACCAGTCTAAACCTGTAACAGAACAAAAGTTCAGCACATTCAGCCTGGTTCCAAAATGGTGGAACTTTGTCCAAGATGGACCTGGATGGATGTAGTATAAGACTTAATCAGTTTAGATTAAAGCAGTATATTAAACTTCTGTCCCAGATTTGTTAATGTAACAAATCACATTAGTTCACTGTTCTCCTGGACCTGTCACAGCGTAGCACAGTGCTAGTGTCAGCTGGTGCTTGTCTGCTCTGGGTGTGTGCTGGGTCAGTCTTGCCCCCAGGCTGTCACAGACAGGAACCAGAAAAGCCTGTCTCCTGGCACAGCTGGGTGTGGGGGAGAACAGAGCCCCCGCTGCACAGCCCTGGCCCCAGTGCTAAACCAGCATGGGGGGGGGGGAGGGGCAGAGGGCTGAGTGGTGGGAGACTCCTCTACTTGCCCCTAGTTCCCAGCATGTTGGACTGCTGCTCCTGGCTGCAGCTGTCTGCATCAGTTGGGGGCGTGGGTGGGGGGGGGACAGTTCTCCCCAGTTTGCTTGCTTAGGTATAGACCTGCGCAGTGGGGGAGGGCTCCATTCCCATACCCCCTCCCGCACTGGGCTGCTGCTGACAGCTGTAGCCAGGAGCAGTGGCTCAGAGCCACACACTCTCTGCAGCACTAGGAACTGGGAGCTGGGGGGGAAGGTAGCAGAGCCCCCCCCATTGCACAGGCCCCCTTAGCTAGGCTAGCTCAGGTCTCATAGGTCCAGGCCCAGGGCCATATGCCTGTCTGTCACACCAGGAACCAGAGGCAGGGAGGGGAGGAGCAGAATCCCGTGCTGCACAGGCTCCACCTAGCTTGCCGTTTTGGGGCTGGACCCATGCGCTGGGGAGCTGCATTCTCCCCCACTCCCCGCCACAAGTTCCCAGCACTGTGGACAGTGTGTGGCTTAAAGCCACTGCTTGTGGCTGCAGCTGTCAGCATCAAGTGGGAGGGGTGGGGGAATGCCTCCCCCCTCACTGTATGAATCTCCTTGGCTTGCTGGCTCCATTACCTCTCTCCCTCTTCCACACCCAGCCACGCTGACAGCTGCAGCCAGGAGCAGTGGCTCATAGCCTCATGTTGTCTGTGGCACCAGAAACGGGGTGGGGAGGAGGGGAGCAGAGCCACCTACCATGCAGACCCATCCTGACATCCCTGGCCCCAAGCCAGCAAGTTGGGTGGGGGGCCACATGGCGAGGGACTGCGCACCCACCCTCCCTGCCTTTGGTTCCCAGCATGGTGACCAGGCACATGGCCCCAGCCACGGCCCCACCAGACTTGAACCAGCATAGCTAGGGGGGCCTATGTAATGAAGGGGGGAGGAGGGTGGCTCCATTTCCTCCACCCCCGCCCTTCCCCTCCTAGCTCCTGCTGATAACTGATCTAAGGCACTTATAAAATGCTGCAAAAAGTGTGAACCTGCCTTGGGCTTTTTGGGCGTCTATACTTAGCCATAGTTCATCTTTTTTTTTTTTATAATAGAAAATAAAATCCTTCTACAAGAAGGGTGTGGGTTGGAGGACATAAATAGGCCCCCTACCCTGATTGGGATTTTAGAGCAGATGTGCGTAGAGCTAATGGACATCTTCTTTTTTGCCTCTGTATGCAGTTGCAAATGATTTCCCCCCCCCCACACACACACACGTGTGTGTGTGTGTGTGTGTGTGTGTGTGTGTGTGTGTGTGTGTGTACGCGCACGCGCGCACACACTCTCCATCTGCTATTAGCTGTCTGGCAAATACAGCATAAAACACGTGTGCCAGATATGCACCAGCTGCGTGCGTGCCTTTGGCTGATCCGCTTCTAGAACACAACACTTGTCAGCGGCTTGACTGAGGGTGAATCTGCGAAAGGGAATCAAGGAAAGCAACTGCAGCACAATTAGGAAGCAAAGCTCTTTTAATTCTTTTTTTTTACTTTATTTCTCTTCACCGTTTTCTGGAGTCATAACGAGAGAAGCCTTCCCGTTCTACATCACCTTAGTTTATGTTCACATGGGAAACAGTCCTTAGAATCTCAAAGTGTAATGATCTTCTTGAAGATAAAAGCAGCACTTGTCACTTGAGGTTTCTGAGGGCTGATCTTGGTACATGTACACTCTGTGGGACTGATTTTCCTTTCTACTCCAGGCCCTTTATAATGCTCCAGAGGTTTAAAAGGCCTTCAGAAACAACCCCTGGAGAAATATTCTTCAGACAAGGAGGTTCCCTGGGTAGTATAATGTCAATGGAACAACCCTATACTGTCCCCACAAATGAAAATCTTCTGTATTGGAGTTTGAGAGAATCCAACAGATACATTCTCTATTGTATTCATGAAAGATACATTAGAGATCCTTTTGGCCCTGCAGGCCGGACAAGTAGTGCAAGTGGGAGGTTGAGCACCGCTGCTTTAAAGGGACTTCATTACCTTTATTGGCTAGTTAGTGGATATAGTTCGTTTTATCAATGCATAGACTTAAATCCAAATATAGCTATCTCCAAACAGTCAAAAATCACAAATCAGCTTCCAAAACATTAGCTTTGCTTAATATTTATGGCTTTTCCAAAAATAATGCATTTAACATTTTTTCTTTGCTTTCTGGTTCCTGAGCCTTTAGAGTGCACTCAAATCACGCTTTCTAGCTTTCCCCCATGAGTGCTAGAAACTCATTTTTAATAAAAGCAGGAAGAGTGATGTTCTTACCTGATTCTAGGAGCTATAGCTTTGTGAAAAACTACTAAACATCACAAAACATGATAAAGTGATGGGTGAACCTTAAAGGGTTCAGAGATTCTCATTCATTTGGAAGAACCCTAATGTTTGGATGAGCATCTGCACAATTCTATTAGGCTGAGTTTACAAAATTGATTTGGAAACTTCACCAAAACAGGCATTCCTATGATTATATTATACCACCCTCATATTGTTTACTTTCTCTCTCTCTTTCTGATAAATAGGAGGAGGGTAATGGGAAGAGAAACTTCATTTTTAGGGAAGCACAACGAACTCAAAAACGACAAGTAGTAGTAATAAAAGAAGTGCTTCACAGTGGATGGTTTCAAAGAGCTCTCTTCAGTCCCCTCCCAAAAAGTGCTTCCCACAGAGCAAGTTTAAAGAGCTGCTGTCCAGCTGTAAGTTATGTTTCTGTCACAAAATGTCACACTTGCACTTCACCTAGAATGCATATACCCAAAACAAGTTTTAAAAAGTTAGCTGGAAGAATTTTTTTTTTCCTGTTTCTTGCCATATATGTATCTGGTGTGTGTCAACTCTGTATATAATCAGGTTCAGTCTTCACTTGTGGTGTTACAGCCTGATCTTCAAACACTTAGACATATGCCTAACTTTATGAAAGTCAGGAGTTTGCAGGACTACAGCGGTAGTTAGTATCATTCTGGCTGAAAATAAATCTTAGAAACAACAAGACGGAAGCAAAAATCTTTTAATAAAAGGCTTTAAAAGAATTAAACATATTTAAGATGTACAATATTTAATGGACATTCCATTTGACACTACATTTTAGAAATATAGTCAGTAACTGGACAACATCCCTTAATTGAAATAAAAGTTTGGTGAAGTTTTCTCAGCAGGGATCTTGGTTTTCTCTGTTTAAAAATCCCAAATTCTCTGATTAAAAGGGAAAAAAAATCCAAAGTTCTTTGATAAAAAAACCCCAAATCCACATTTTTCTATGATTAAAACAAAATGCCGCTATATATATAGATATTAGTTGAGCACAATGTTTTATTGATATATTTACAATTTTAAAGCAATCCAGAAGCCTACCAGTGCCTCATTCATTATAATACAATACATTATAGATACCTACATATTTTGGCACTTGATTTTGTTTTTTTTTAAATCATAGAAAGTCAGAGCTCCCCCTGCCCCCTTCATTCACCAGGATGTGGGTCTAGCTGCAGCTGCGCCACCCCCCCCACCACTTCTTTGTGGTGCTGAGCAGCCCTGATAGGCTAGTGCCTTGCCCCTGCCCATGCTGTTGTACCTCACTCCCAAGCCACAGCCTCTCCAACCCTGTCAGTGCCCCTCATTCCCAACCCTTAGTCCCCTAGCCCTGCTGGTGCCCTCAGTCTTGGCCCGCAGCCCCCTGGTCTGCCAGTGCCCCTCATTCCCAATCCACAGCCCCCAGTTCTCAGCTCTGCTGGTGCCCTTCACTCCCAACCTGCAGCCCCATCCCTACTAGGGCCCCTCACTCCTGACCTGCAATCCCCAGTACCCCAGCGTTGCCAGAGGGGGGCCCCCAGCTGCCAAGGCTACCAGACCCAGTAGTTGCATTCTGCCTGCTCTGTGCTCTGGGGCCAAGCTACTGATAGCCAGAAGTGCCTGAGCTCTGGCTGCTATGTGCAGGAGGTGGTGGTTGCTGCAGCCAGAGTGGAGCCCAGAGCCTAGTCCCTCTACCCCTCACAGGCAGCATGTCTTGAGCGGAGCCCATAGGAGTGGGGGCAGAGGAGGACGTGGGCTGCCCTCTGGGGGGTTTGCGGCTGCTGCCCCTGTTGCCCTCCCTCTGGGGGCCTTGGCGACTCAGTGGGCAGGACCTGATGCAGGAGGATAGAGCAGGGTGGGGAGGCTTGGTGCTGCTGCCACTGGTACCAGGAGCCCGTGCCAGCTACACTGTTGAAGTGAGGAGGGTCCTGCCTGCCTAGTGGCAGTGGGGGTAATGGTGGCATAGAGTTGTGTCCCCCTCTTCCTGCTGCTGCTGGGCAGGCCGGGGGTGCCTACCTTTGTGGTGTGACTGGCATAGGACTCCCAGCAATGGTAGCAGCAATGCCGAGCCTCCCCGCCCTGCTCCGTCCTCCTGTGCTGAGTCTCATCCACTAGGCCATGGAGCCCCCAGGGGGAGTGCAGCAGGGCAGGGAGCCCTGAGCCCCACAGCAGGCAGCAAGCATTCTCTCCCACCCCACACACAAATCTGGGTGACACGTGGTCTCCCCCATCCTCTGCCAGTGCATTGCCTCTGGTGCTCAGCCCCTCCCTGGGAGTGTGCACAGTCATGGGGAGCCAGCCCCCCTGCATATGAGCTGTCTGTGGCTCCATCCCACTCTCCTAGCTGGGCCCCACAGCACTATCCCAGCTGGGCAGTGTTCTTAGCCCCAGCCACCAATCCTGCCCCACTCCCTCCCTCACTGTGGTCACCTGAATTTGCCCTTCCCATGTCACCTATGCCTCCATAGATTTATCTGCAGGCAGCTGGGGGAGCTGCTCTCCACCTTTGCATGGCTGCATTGCTGGCCACATGCACATGGCGTCCCCTATGTCCTGCTATCGCCAGCCCCAAGCAGCCCATTGTAGGCTGGAACTCTGCCAGCCTGCAAGGGAAAACCTGCATTTTCCTGCATTTTTCACTTTTAAGGAAGAAAATCCAAGTTTTTCTGCATTTTTCCACAACAAATCTGGATTCCTGGTTCTCATTCATTGGCCCTGTTCAGTCTGTTCCTTCATATTCTTCTTCAGACTTTCAGTCTGGAACTTTTCAACTTATTGATTACCAATAATGAAAGAATTAAGCAAAACAAATGGGGGAAACAGAGGGATTGAAAATCTTCAGAACCTTAAAGTCAGAATTTTAAACATAAAAAAATGAAGAGTTAATTAACCTGGTTGGCTTTTTCAGTCCTCTACACTTTTAAAGAATGTCTGTCTATACTATTGCATAATTTCCCAAAATGTAAGGATTTTACATATCAGCTGACCTATGCCTTTGTTCTAGTAGCTTAATATCTCTCTACATTACATAGCATTGTACATACTTTCTGAATGGCTCTTTCTGCCACCTCAGGTATACTACAGCCCTTTTAGGACATTCTTCCTTTAGAAAGTGCTTTGTACTACGTAAATGTTTCAGCAGCTAGAAGTCTCTGGCCAGCAAATCAATAAAACTTGCTGTGAATCTGCACATTTTCTGTTGCATTCAACTTTTATGTATCCAGACTGAAGATGATTAAGTTTTAAAAAGTTTGGAGGACTTGACTCTAAGCATTGTTGACAGTTTCAGGAATCATTGGGCAGCTTGATATAATGTTATTCATGATGAAAGAGCTGTCAGCACAGATCAAGAGTGGTACCAGAGAAAAAACATGAAGCTAAGTTTTCAGCTTTGGATGTGGGGATTTAGCCATATGACTTCTGCCAATAATGGGAGTTCTGCTTTTAAATCCCTTGGCACCATAATGCAAAAACAAAAATAATAATGCTAAAACTGTGCCCTATAGTATAGCTTAACATGTATTTTTATTGGCTGCTACTTAGACATTGAGGATCATCATCTCTGAGTAGCAGCCCGGGTCCCAGTTTCCTTCAGGAGCTGCTAGGGAGTAGGAGAGCAAGTGAGATTAGATTGATGAAGCCAAAAGACATTATTAATGTGTCTGCCTTTTTTCTCTCTCTCTTCCCCTCAACCCATCTTCCCTTTGAGCAGCAGCAAATACATCCCTCTTCCAACCAAATCTCCATCTCTATTCAGAGCTATCAACTATATCTCTCTATAACGAGACTCATCAGTCTGGATTTTGTTTTTAAAACAGTACAGTCACCTAGAGTATACAGAGTCATGTTAATAATTTTTATATTGATAGGATGTATTTGAAAATATGTATGTATGCAACCCCATCTAATTATTATTGTCTACCTTTCCCTTGGCGTGCTTCTGATCCCTCTCACCTAGGGTGAATTATACCTTTCCCAAGCCTTATGAATGGAGTCAGTACTCATCAAGAATGGCACTGGCCATAAAGAGCATAGAAATGAGAATCCCCCACCTCTGCGTTCACTCCTTTCTGCCTATTCCTCTGTTTCTCTCAAAGTAAGTTGAAGTAAATATCAATAAAAGCATTCAAGGAAGATGGTGTGTTCCTTCTCTGCCCTCCTGGTGCCAATATGCATTACAGAGACTGAAGCCAGTTACTACAATGCAGCTCACCTTTTCTGGGCATAATTCTGCTCTCCCCTCTTTCAAGGGCATGTAGCAAGCATCTAGGGAGTGGAAGAGAATGGGCCCAGGTAAGTTGACTCCAAGGTGGAAGGTGGTAACAGAATCTTTTGTCTACAGTGTGTGAAGATGCTTACAAGACGCTTGTAATTATATTCACACATAGTTCTCAAAAAAATGGAGGAATCTTGAGAGTTACCCTATGGGAGCCCATTTCACCTCACAATTGCTGAGAAATAAGGAAACCAAAAAAACACAGCAACAAAAATGTAAAACCAATGATGCCCCCCCCAATTCAGAACTGAAGGGCACTGTGTTTAAACTAGGGCTTGCTATTGTTATGAAACTGAAACTTATTTGTCTGGCTGTGAAACTCATTAGTAAACAGAGCCCCATACAAGGACTCAATCCTAGATATGCT
>NW_005842598.1:695769-700973 GCF_000455745.1 Alligator sinensis | reverse complement strand
TGCTGTTACTAGAACATGTCATTTTTGAGGATAGGGGTATGTCTTCCTCCATGTTTGGAAAGTGTTGCAAATACTTTGAGTTCTACCATTGTATAGATCAGGGGTTGTCAATCGGGCGTATGCATACCCCAGGGGTATTTGAGAAGGCCCGAGGGGCTCCGCACAGGTGGGCAGGGACAGAGCACCTCCATGCAATATCCCACACTGCCGCGCAGGCGCTGCCAATCCAACCAGATGTGGGGGGGAGTTCTCACATGGCAACTGCCGCTGCTCCACATTCATCCATGCTCCAGTTCCCCACCCCGCACTTCACATCCGGCCACTGGGGCTACACTGATCCAAAAAGGTTGAAAACCCCTGGTATAGATGATGACAAATTGAATTCAGATTCATTAATAGTTAATACATCTTTGCTATCCAAATGATTTAATGGCTTTTTCTTTAAGTTTTCTTGCTCATTAGATTTTGTGGCAACTCCATGAGGGAAAAAAGAGGGGGAAACTTAATGTTCTAAGCTATAAAAAAGTAGGGATGAAAAGGTTTGCATGCTTCTACTGAAAGGTGTCCCATCTCAGTTCTAAACAATAGCCTCAATCTACTTCTGTCTCTGCTTCTGTTTGAAATATTGTTAGCTATTGTGTACATACAAAAGAATGTTCATACTTTGAAAAACATTTTTTTGTAAAGCCATAGCTCCTAGGATAAAAATTCCTCCCAGCTGTGATAGAATTAACAATTAATTGTGGCTTGGTAGATTTATTTGGGACTCTGGAAATAAGGGCAACTTTCACACTACTATTGTTGAAGTTGCCTTAGCTCTTCCTATTATATTTCCTATTTTCACAAGGTTGTCTTGACTGCAAAAGCTTCCTCTGATATGACCCTTATCATGCAAAATTTCATCCTGTGAGCACACATTTTCTTTCACAGGTTTTAAAAAAATCAATCTCACTATTTTTTCTCTGTTATAGTAATTACTAGTCTCAGAAGCTTCTTTTCTGTGTCTTATAATTTTAAAATGTTGTTTTTCCTTTTCAAGAAATTTCTTGAGCTCTTTGGCTCTTCTCTACCTGCCAGTTGCCTTTTTTCTTTGTATGCGAGTCTAATGGATATGTGCAATAGGGGCTCAATCATTGAGTATGCTGGGTAGTCACGTGTAAAGCATGTGTTCATGTGTTTTATTTGCATCAGGAGTCACTTTGCAGAAGTAAACCCTAAGAAGAACTATGTAATCTTCTGAATAGAGCAAAGGATTCATGGTCAAAATTCCTAGCAATATCATGGATGTGGTGGGACCCAGAGTAAGTTAATCATCCTGTTTGTGTGCCTATTTATTCTATAGGGAATGAGGATATTTCTATATCTGACAGGGTTTTCCTTTGGCTAATTAATCAACATTTAAAAGTTCCCTGTGATCTCACAAAGAAACACCGAGCCCAAATACAAAATGTTATTGTATGCAAAGTCTACCTAAATTGAACTTCCTATGAAGTTTTGGTTTGTAAATTGCATACTGCACATACATAGTAAAGTTTTTTTATAAACTTATTAATACTCAAACATGTTAACATAGGATCTGTGGTCCATGCTGTAAATTGGTATGACACTCAAGTCAATTATGACTGCAAAATACTTGATAAAATAATTCTAATCTAAAAGTTGTATTAATAATAATCTAAAGGATTATCTGCAACTTCACCCATTTTGGTGTCCAGGCTACAAGGCAAATGTATTATATAAGGTCTTATATCATAGGTCTAAACAAAAATAATTTTTAAAAAATAGAAAGGAAAGAAACTCTTCGTCCTTAAACATTATGTCCACTCTCTCTCTATGGCATGTTATGCTAAGGACAGAGGAGTTTATGTTGAACTACCTGCTTTTTTTTCAATCTCTCTGCTTGTTGTAGATATCATTTTGTGCCCTGTCTGGTTGGCATAAGATCACTTTCCCCATTGCATTGCAGAAGAAAACAGGATCATAGGAAAGTAGAGCTGGAAGGTACCTCACAAGGTCATCTCGTCCAGCCCTCTGCTCAATCCAAGTGTCTGTGTAAACTGCTTTTGAAAACCTCCAGAGACAAAGATTCTTTAGTTGTTTTAAGTTGAGTTTTGACCACCCTCGGAGTCAGAAAGTTCCTTCTAATTTCCAACCTACATTTCCCCTGCTTCAAGCTTAAGGCTATTGCTCCTAGTCCTGTCCCTTATGGCTGCAGTGGGGGTGCCTACCTGTTCATTAATGCACAGTGCCTATTGCACATTAAATTTAGTACTTGCAAAAGGAAATACTAATGCCACACTGCACATTATTTAATGTTGACAGTTAATGTGCATTAAACTAATAGGGAGGAAAGGTGGAGGCATGGCACTCTACGTCAAAGAGCAAATCACATCCTCAATGAGCAGCACTGGGTCAGAGGAGGGGCAGACTGAAGTGCTCTGTGTCAGATTACAAGGGAGCCGGGGGGAAAGGGACTTAACGGTGGGGGTATACTACAGACCACCCAACCAGGGGGAAGAACTTGACTGGGAATTCTCAAGTCAGCTCGCAAAGGCAGTTAGGTCAAAGGATGTGGTCATCATGGGGGAACCTAAACTATCCAGACATCTGCTGGGAGGAGTAGTCAGCCAGGTCTGACCACTCATGTAGGTTCCTAGCCATGTTACAGGACCTCCATCTAACCCAGGAGGTGCACAGTCCCACCAGGGGAAATGCCTTATTAGACCTGGTCCTGGCCACAGGCAACAACCTGATGAGGGGAATGCGGGTGCTCGATCACCTGGGCGACAGTGATCACCGCCTACTAGAATTCACCATCTAGCACAGGGCGGCAAAGGCCTGCAGCACAACAGTAACCCTGGACTTCAGGAGGGCAGATTTCAATGAGGTAAGGAGATTAGTCGGGGAGAGACTGAGGTCCCGAAGGGGAGGGGAGATGGGAGTCCAAGAAGAAAGTCATTCCTTAAGGAGACAATCCTCCAAGCTCAAAGGGTGGCCATCCCAACAAGGGCCAAAGGGAGCAAGAGTGCTTAAAAGCCCCCTTGGCTAACAAAAAGCATCCAGGAATGTCTCAAGGCTAAAAAGGAGGTGTACACCCAATGAAAGGGAGGGGCCATCACCAGGGAGGACTATACAGCCATTGTTCAGGTGTATAGGGGGGCTGTTAGGAAGGGTAAGGCGAAGATGGAACTGGGACTAGCAACCCGGATCAAGGACAATAAGAAGTCCTTTTTTAAATACATGGGGGTAAAAAGAAGGTTCCGGGTAATGTAGGGCCTCTGCAGGACATGCTAGGAAGTCTGGTGATCACACCGGATGTCAAAGCTAACTTATTTAACAAGTTATTTGCCTCCATTTTTCTGAGCAAGGACCAGGTCATCCACCCCATCATGATCTCTGACAGTCCCAGGGGAGGCACAGCCAGGCCCAGGGTCGGAGTGGACCTAGTCAGGGACCTCCTGGTGGGACTGGACCCGTCCAAATCAGCAGGTCCTGACAATCTCCACCCCAGAGTGCTGAGAGAATTAGCAGAGGTCAGTGCAAGTCCCCTGGCACAGCTTTACGAGCACTCGTGGTACTCTGGTGAGGTGCCAGTGGACTGGAAGAGGGCCAATGTGGTCCCCATTTTCAAAAAACGGGAGGAGGGAGGACACAGAAAACTATAGGCCTGTTAGTCTTACCTTGGTCCTGGGTAAGCTCTTCAAGAAAATTATCCAGGACCATTTCTGTGAGGGACCAGCAGGGGAACATATACTTAGGGGCAACCAACATGGGTTCATCAGAGGCAGGTCCTGTCAAACCAACCTGGTGGCCTTCTACGACCAGGTCACAAAATCCTTGGATGCAGGCGTCGTGGTGGATGTAGTCTTTCTGGACTTTAGAAAAGCCTTTGACACTGTCTCTCACCCCATTCTCATAAAAAAAAATTAGGTGACTGTGGTGTCGATCCCTACATGCTCAGATGGGTCGCCAGTTGTCTGGAGGGCCATACCCAGAGAGTGGTGGTGGATGGGTCTTTTTCGACCTGTAGGGATGTGGGCAGTGGGGTTCCGCAGGGCTCAGTCCTTGGACCTGCACTGTTCAATATTTTCATCAGCAACTTGGATGAGGGGGTGAATAGCACCTTGTTCAAATTCTCAGATGACACTAAGATGTGGGGGGAGGTGGGCACGCTAGAGGGGAGGGACAAACTGCAATTAGATCTGGACAAGTTACAGAGGTGGGCAGATGAGAGTAGGATGGCTTTCAACACTGACAAATGCAAGGTACTGCACCTGGGGAGGAAGAACCAGCAGCATACCTACAGGCTGGGGAACTCCCCTCTCGCCATCACAGAGGCAGAAAAGGATCTTGGAGTCATTATTGACTCAAAGATGAACATGGGCTGCCAACGTGGGGAGGCAGTCAGTAAGGCTAACCACCTTTTCATACATCCACAGATGCATCACGAGCAGGTCCAAAGAGGTGATCCTTCCCCTCTATGCGACCTTGGTCAGGCCCCATAGATTCATAGATTGTAGAGTCGGAAGGGACCACAATGGATCATCGTGTCCGACCCCCTGCCCCTGGCAGGAAAGAGGACCGAGGTCAGATGACCCCAGCCAGGTGACTATCTAGCCTCCTCTTGAAGACCTCCAAGCTAGGTGATAGCACCTCCTCTCTTGGAAGCCCATTCCAGATCCTGGCCACCCTTACTGTGAAAAATGTCTTCTTAATATCTAACCTAAATCCACTCTCAACTAGTTTACACCCATTATTCCTAGTCACTCCCTGGGGCGCCTTAGTAAACAGTGCGTCCCCTATTCCCCATTGACCTCCTCTAATAAATTTATAGGTGGCCACAAGATCTCCCCTCAACCGTCTCTGGTGAAGGCTGAAGAGATTCAGCTCTCTCAACCTCCCCCCGTAGGGTCTATCACGAAGGCCACTAATCATGCAAGTGGCCCTCCTTTGGACCCTGTTGAGATTCCCCACATCCCTCTTGAAGTGTGGTGCCCAAAACTGGACACAGTACTCCAACTGTGGCCTGACCAGTGCCGCATAGAGGGGATCATCACCTCCTTTGTTCTCTTAGTCATGCACCTGCTAATGCACGACAAGGTGCGATTGGCCTTGTTGATGGCCTCATTACCCTGCCGGCTCATGTTCATCTTGGAGTCAGTTATGACTCCAAGATCCCTCTCTGCCTCCGAGCTGCTGAGAAG
>NW_005842598.1:686815-695670 GCF_000455745.1 Alligator sinensis | reverse complement strand
TCATCAGCGAACTTGGAGAGGGTGCTCTCCACGCCCTCATCCAAATCGCTGATGAAGATATTAAATAATATCAGTCCAAGGACCGAACCCTGCGGGACCCCACTGCCCACCTCCCTCCAGGCCGAGAAGGAACCATCCACCACCACTCTCTGGGTGCGGTCCCTAAGCCAGTTGGCCACCCACCTGACCGTGTAGGCGTCCACTCCACAGTCTGCCAACTTCCCAATGAGGATAGGGTGCGAAACTGTGTCGAAGGCCTTCCTAAAATCCAGGAAGATGACATCAGCCTCGGCTCCCGTGTCCAGGCAGTGTGTGACCTGGTCATAGAAGGCTACAAGGTTTGTCAGGCAGGATCTACCTGTGACAAACCCGTGCTGGTTTCCCCTCAGCATCGTTTCCCCTGCTAGGCCTTCACAAATGTGTTCCTTGATTATTTTCTTTGATTATGCCCCAGTTGGAGTACTGCGTCCAGTTCTGGGCGCTGCAGTTCAGGAAGGATATGGACAACATTGAGAGGGTCTAGAGGAGAGCCACTTGCATGATCGGGTGTAGCAGGGCACGTCCTATGAGGAGAGGCTATGGGACCTGAACCTGTTCAGCCTTCACAAGAGGAGGCTGAGGGGATCTGGTGGCCATCTATAAACTTGCCAAGGGGGACCAGCAGGCAATGGGAGAGTCCCTGTTCCCCCAAGCACTACCGGGAGTAACAAGGAGGAGAGACCCCTTATGTACAGCATGACAGGTCATCCTTACAAGGAACATTTTCTGTAGGCTTCTCTCTTTTCCAGCAGAATTGTGATTTTGTAAATAATGAATTCTTTGTGTTTGGGATGGGTTACTTGGGGCTGGGTGTGGTGCTCTTAAAAGAGATTCTGTGTGGTCAGACCATTTGCAGTTATTTCTCTGGGACTACAAACTTTATCAGAAGAGAGATAATGACCCATTTCCCTTATGACCACACGACTGCCTGAATAAGCTGCATGTATTATTTGCAACTTGAACAGGAGGATTTTTGCAAAGGGCTCTTTCTGGTACCTGTAAGTCTTAATGCAATAAGTAAAATGTTCTTCCCTCTTGCTCTGCTCCCATGCACATATTTTAGCTTTTAGTCTTTTTGCCAGTTACCATCCCATAACCATCAGATATTGAGTTGAACCTAAGAGAACCTGGATTAAACACTGGCTGAAAAGTTTGGAGTAATGTCCATAAATATTGACTTTACTGACTCTGTATTTTCTCTCTCTTTCTGTTTTCCTCTCCCCGTTCATATGCATTTGTGTGTTTGCAAAGAATTCTTTTGAAGTATGCTTCTCCTCAAACCTGCATGTATCCAACTAATTGGGTTGATTGTTATACTCTAGGTAAGGGGAAAATACACAAATAAGACTAGTTTTTACAAATCAGTTTACACTGGTGCACATGAAATATAGCCCCCAAAAGGGCTGCATCTTCAAGCATTAGGGACTTCTCAGAGGAAAATGTACTGACAGATCTCAGGTCAGTACCATAATCATCCCTCACAAAGATTGATTCTGGACATACCGTAGGTAATAGATATATTTTTGTTCTCTTGGGATTTATGTCACTTTGTGGTCCAATTGTTCTAGACATTTTGTCCATCAAACTAGGAGCATCTATACAGAGCAATAAAATAACAGCTTGTCTCCTTAGATCAAACAAACAAACAAAAATGTTTTCTGATCATTCAGCCTTTTCCATATCCATAACACTTTAAAAAATATTGCTGCAGCTTTTATTGGTCAGAGTTGGCTCCCAGGGATCTTCGTGTCTAGAAATGAAGACAATTGTATTGCACTGTATTATTCTGAAGGTGGCATCTATAAAATGATGGCAGTTTTTGATCAGTCCCCTCTACCCTGTCCTGATTAGTACAGTTCTGCAAAGGTTGATCATTTAAAATAAATTGTTGTTTGAATCTAATACCATGGCAGAGATAATCCCTGAAAGGCATGCTTTAAACCAGAACTGCTCAGAAAAAGGAAGGCCTACAGGAAATGGTGCTCACGAATGGCTTCAAACTCTCCTGACTTTGGATCTCTTAGGGAAGAGTCAATCATGCCAGACAGTTGACTGGCAGCAGGAGATATATGTTTATATAGGAATTTTCAGAATATAGAAACTAGAAATGTTGGGGATCTCTGATGAAGTTAGTCATTCCAACACCATCCTATCTTCCCTTCCTCCCTCCCTATGTACCTGCTTGCTATTTTTCGGTTTTCCGTTTCTTTCTACCTGCCTTTATCCTTTATTTCTCTCCATGCTGTACTTTTGCTTTCTGTCTTTCTTCATCTTATTTTCTTTCAATCTTCTCTATTTTCTCTGAGGTTTAACTTTTTTTGTTATTTAGCCAGCAAAAAGATGCTTCTAGTGTTGAAACCTTCTCTGGCTCTGGGGGGTCACTGAATCTGGCCCTTAGAGGTATATAGGAGAATCACTTGGTATGCTGACATACAAAGATGAAGTTGTCATCATGGCAATTTGGAGCACTGTCTGATTTGACAGCATTTACTTTTCTTGCAGTTTCGGTTGAAAAGAAAAACACTGTATCTAGGGAGTAAATCTACCACTTGTAGCTTGGACCTGGTGGTCTTAAACAAATGCTTTAGTTTAAAGATGGATATTGAAATAGCTACTGCCATCATACCAGAAGACACATAATTGATCCAAAGTAATTTTCCCTAGATTTTTGAAGCTTTGGTCATAGTGAAGGTGATTTTCACTTGCTTCTCCCCCTCCCCTTCCTCCCTCCCTCCCCAAAAGGGTGGAAAAATTCTTTATTTTTCTTGTTGATAGAAGGATTCCCCAGCTGAAGACTTTCTGTGTGAGAGAGATGTAGTCATGTATTCAATACATGTAAAATCAGCAGTATTTAAAAATAGTTGTTGTTTTTGTCTTGTTTAAATGAAATGATTTTTCTACTTGGGCAAGCTAATGCATTGTGATCAGGGAGCCAGAAATCATCCATTTATTCAAAGAACTGTTTTACCAGTTTACAGGCTTCACTAAGGTGAGCCCTCAATGCTCCAAATGCATTAAGGCAGACTCTTTACAGGAACAAGTGGATGGTGCTCAAGCCCAGTCATTCCTTGACCACTCTGCTTAGGTTATAAGGAAGGGTGCTGGTCTATCCAAGGTTTTAGTTACCTGTGTACTAAATAAGAGTACTACTGAAATCACCAATCAGCACTATCAGCCTGCAAGAAAGATCACCCTGGACTATGAAATTTACTGATCCATGAATATTACTTATTTTGTTTTCCACTCTGTCTTCTCTCTTTGCGATAGCTGATGACTCAAGAATACAAGGTGTGCAATTCAAGGTTTAGTAGCAATTCAAGGTTTTGTTCTTTAATGAAAGGCCAGTGTTTTTCTTCCTCTGATTTATATTTTAAATTAATAAGAATAATTTGAATGGAAGAATGTCTTTGCAAAATCAGCTGTCAACCAATAATGCCAAGGTAGTTTTAAAAATTTAATATATGCTATATTCTGCAAAGCCATTTGTTTGAGGCCTCAAAAGGTATGAACTGCAAATAACACCTACATATATGATGTATTACTAAAGTAGAAAAAAGTGTAAGGGACAAATTATGCCCTTATATATGTAGGCAATTACAAGTGAAGTCAGATATAGTCAGTCAGATATGCAACTCAAAGTGAGGGTAGATTAAGGTCATACCAATAGAACTTGACGTGTTTACCTTGTGGCAAATTTCTCATTGACAAATCTGTGATTAGAGTGATCTGAACAGTCCTTCTCATTTTGAAATCAAAGACTGGATTATGATACCCTTTTGGTGAGTAGTATTTCTATTTGATATTGATATCAGCAGAATAGCTTTTGGTAAAAGGTATAATTCAGGATCTGACAATGATTTGCCTTTTGTGACTTGATAATTCCCCAGCAAAACAGATATCACGTCAACACAAGCTTACTAGAGAGTCACACACTATACCTATTTCCCTACTTCTTTTTTCCACATGTTGGTTCATTAAATATTACCATGTGGTAAGTTCTGACCTGAGCAAAGCACCCCTACTGGGTTATAAAGGTATTTCTACTTCCTAACAGTTGTAACTCTCTCTCTGGTTATAATCTTCACAAAAATGCTTTTGGAATGTAATGTTCTTAATTTGTTATGTTTTATAACTAAACCATCGTGTACCAGCTACTGACCTGCCATCAATCAATTCAAATGCCTCAGTGCCCTTTCCATCCATTTGTGTTTTCTTTCTGTGTGCTGAGAATTAGATTTAAAGCAATGTGCCAATGATTAAACAATTCCTCTCTCCTATCTCTTACATACCAATAATTTGAAAAAGAAAAAGCAGCTTTTCTGTTGTGTCTTCAACTGTAGCTTTGCATCTAATACATGATAACAGAGTGGTATCTGCTTTCAAAAAACTGTAATACAAGCGGCCTTTTCAGTTCCGTTTTGGGACCTCTAACCATTATAAAACAAAGAGACCAATTTACTGCAGCTTTTAATAATGTCATTTTCAGTCACCTTTTAATTAATAAACATGAAAAGCCTGAAACTGGACAGATCTTCTGAACTAACAATGGTGGCAATGTGAGCTCATTTTAAAATATCATTTTAGTGAAGGTGGGCATTTGCTGTTTAGGGAAAGTATTGGATGACAGGCTACCAATTAACAGCAGCAGAGAGATATTTTTGGATTAAGAATACAAGTGATATTACACAATTCTTCATGCAAGTATCTATACAAAAACCATATAGAAGGTGAAAGTCACTATGCTGTCCACACAGAGGGGATGAATTCTTCTAGTCAGTGTTTCAGCTGTAGGCCTAAAACATGGCCCCTTTTTTATTTCTCTCCCTTTCTGTACACTCTAATAATGGACACTGCTCCTACAGAAGGCTCACTCTGGAGGCAGTGGCATAATATCTGCTCCAAGGCCCCAAAACATTTTATGCATAAGTCTTTGAATGCTGTTCCAAATAAATAAAGATCTAGAGGAACTAAGAGTTATTTAATGGACTCAAATCCATCTCTTTCTTAGTACTTCTGGGTCCCATAGCAGCACAGTTTCTTCAGGGCCCCTTGCTCCTGGGGTTCCTTGGCCTGCTGGTGCTCTACAAGTTCCCATCCCTAAACAGGGAAATTTGACTTTACCTGATGTGACCCAAAGAAACTGCTTCCATCTCCAACGCCCATAACATGATTTCTGTCATGCATCCATGTGAGCTTGGCTAGGCAAGGAGAGGACGATTCCTCCTTTCCTATAGCACCTCTGGATCTCCAGGCATGTCTTCTGTGATCCCTAACCAGACTGATGCCCTACTAGTTCTGCACCTGGAGAATGGCTCTGGCTTCCTAACTATGGGTTTTATAACATACAAAATGAGTAAAATTAAAAGGTAAAAAAAAAAGGCATTTCCACTTCAGTTTGCCTGCTTATGAAGAGGCGATGATCAACAATGGTAATTGTAACATCAAAAGCTGATTACAATTATCAAGGAATATTGTCTATCAGCAATTATGGTATTTTCAGAAACAGGTTTTTTTTCCCCCTGAATGCCAATTTATTATTGATAATCAATCTCTTGTTCTGTGCCGAAAGCTGGCATTTTAACATTTGTGTGTACCTTAGAAGTGATGGGAAAAAACATACATGAGAAGAAATGCTTTGAAAGTATCGTTGTTTGTTCATTTATATTTCATTATAGCAAGTTTTACTGTACGTAAAATGTAATGTAATCCTCCAGTTTATAAAAAAAAGCCCTCAAAACTCATGTATGGCTGGATTAATAGTCAATAGAATAATAATTCCCACAGCATGGAAGTCCACCAAAATAAAAAGACAATTAAAAGAACCCCAGGAAAAAAACGGAAACAAAAACAAACAAAGTCTCGGACCAGGAGCAAATCGGGGCACTGAATAAACCTGCTTTCCAAAAAATCAAATGAGCACTTTCACGTCTAAGCACCTGTTATGGAAAATGCCTTCCTAAACACCATTTAAAAAAAAAAAAAATCAACAGACTGCTTAAATTTAGAGATCTCCACTATTGACAACTATGGCTACCTGGTGAGCCACTCTAATTAAAACACCTTGCCATCACATGTATTAAACCCCCTCACATTTAAAAATGGTAGTGGGGTTGTTGGTTGTAGCCGTGTTGGTCTAAGGACATACCGACTTCCGTTCCACCCAGATGAGCACACGAAGCAACAACTAGCTCTTCCTGTGCCTAAAGACAGGTGTTTGCACCCAAAAGCTTGCAAAGAACAATTTTCCAACTATTTAGCTGGTCTAATAAAAAATATCACATTTACCCAAAGAACCTTGTCTGCAAAATGGCAGTGGGAAGCTTTAGCTAAACCTCATTTGATGAGGTTTAGCTAAAGGCCCCTTGTGATCATGTTAAAACATATGAGGCTTAATACACATGATGTGAGACAGTGCTGGAGCATTCTAATTAGAACAAGGAGCAGACTTGATTAATCGAGTCTGCTCCATCGTGTTTGAATTACAATGTAAACCAGCACATGTATAGGCAGCGTTTGAGCTTACTGCTTTGGAAGAGTCAGTCTCTCAACTACCAAACCATTTTAGACTCTACAGACCAAAGGTCTCCACCTGGAAATTTAATAGCATCTAATTGAGATGATGGACCACCAATGTAACATGCTCCGCATTCTGTGGTAACTGTGGCTGCCTATACAAGGGCTCAGGGATTGGGAGGGTAGGGAGGGGACATTAATTAAAGTGCTTCCTGGACAGCTGCTCTAATTTAAATTGTTCACCATCACGTATATTAAGCCCCCATACATTTTTAAATGGTCGCAGGACGCTTTATCTAAAGCTCATTCAATGTGGTTTAGATAAAGTGCCTCTGTAGTCATTTTAAAAAAACATGCAGGGGCTTAATGCACATGACAGTGAGGTAGGCTCCTAAATACCTTTGAGGGCCTGGACCAAAGTCT
Source organism: Alligator sinensis (assembly GCF_000455745.1). Taxonomy (NCBI): domain Eukaryota; kingdom Metazoa; phylum Chordata; order Crocodylia; family Alligatoridae; genus Alligator; species Alligator sinensis. Next base: position 688,695 of record NW_005842598.1, on the reverse strand, counting down.
TTAAGTGACAAAGAGTCTTCTTTCAGTGTCTTCCCAAAGGATAGCATAGTCCTGATATGAAAGAAAAGGTCAGTGTCTTCTCTTACCTGTCAAGGATGGAAATAAACTATCACTTCGTTTTGGGAGACCTCAAGGGATTTGATTTTGTGGGGAACAGAGTATCCTCGACTTCTGCTGCAGTAGGGGTGTCCAGTATTCCACAGTATCAGATTTAAATTGCTTTTACCACTATTCCAGGAACAGGAATTGATTTACCCATTAATGAAATGCACCAGTTAAGATATCACTGCACAGCTTAGTAGAAGAACTGAAAGAAAATCCTATATCATGTTGAAGATGTTGGGGCATTGGGGCATTTGAAATCTGTAGCCAGGGTTTGAATTACACTTTGACTCTTGGTGGGGAGGGAGGTCTGCAAAAAAAAATGGGCTGCCCATCATGATGCCCTAATAAAATCAGAGACCCTCCCAGCTTATGATTTTCAAATCAATGGGGGGCGGGTTCTCATCTTTGGGGGGGGGGTAGCCTCCCCAAACTCCCCTGTAATTTGAACCCTGTCTGTAGCAACCTGACTTTTCCTTTGTGATCTCCCATCCTAGTACCACTTTTACCCACACCTGCTTTGCATGAGATTTTGCAAGAATACATCCCAAAGTAGTACATCTGCAAGCATCTTTCTTGAACTGTAAAAGAATGAGCAGTTAATACATGTGCAGAAAGGAAAATATTCTTATCTCATTAACAGACTTTCTTTAAGCTTGCTAAGATTAGAATACTTAGTTATTTCAAATTGGTAAAACATGCATTCATTATAAACATGATTATAATGATAACTTTGTAGATAATAAATTATTTAAATATGAATTATTTTCCTACATTAGAGTCATGTTTTCAACTATAATCACCTCGGGTATTCAATTCATCCCTCCTTTACAGCACCCCTGGCTGTGTGGAGCATTAACTATTTGCTGCCAGAAAAAGAAAGAAGAAACTAGCATGTCAAGAAACAAAATTTCCTGCTCTGGCTGAAAACTTTAATGTGTGTTTGCTTTGGTCTTTCATAAGATAAAAATGCGGGGAGGGAGGGAGGAAATCCATTCACTTGACCAGTTTTACCCTCAATTTTTTTCTCTCTTATTTTTATAAAGAGCTTGCAAAAATGCTTTGGGGGCCATGCATGTGCTCTGAGTAAATCAATAACTGATGCCTTTGCTGTTTGCAAGTACATGCAATCATCCATTTTTAATAAGAATTCTGAGAAGATTAGCACCCTGCAACAAGAGCTTCATTTACACTGTTGCAAGGCTTAACAGCACAATAAACTCTCCTACCCTGCATACGGTCTGTAACTCTAGATGACAATTTAACTAAGTTCCTTGCCTCTCTTCATGGTATATAGAAAATCTACCTTGAAATATTAGATCTCTTGAGCATGTGCAACATGCTAAACATTTGTAAGGTGGACTGCTCACAATGTTTATGTGCAGCCAGTGGAATTTAATCCCTTTTATTCCTTGCTTTGAGTATTGTCAGTTGTTTCCCTGTTTTTCACTGGTCTCTGATATGGCTGGCACATATGCAGCAGATTACATCTAAAAATCTCTAAGTACTTTCAAGCACTACCTTGAAGAGTTGTAACAAAGCTAATGTGATGAGTATGTAATAATACAACAGTATAACCATTTTATCAGTGGGTTAATTGAAGCATTGTGAAGCTAAGTGACATGTGGTGGTAACTTGTAAAGTCACTGGTAGAAACTGGGGGACAGAATTCATGAGTCTGGAATATTACCCCTCTGTTTTTATGACTAGACACAGTCTCTTTCCCACAGATTAATCAAGTCTGCTTCAGTGCGCTGTAATTACAATGCATCGGAAGA
>NW_005842598.1:656166-686774 GCF_000455745.1 Alligator sinensis | reverse complement strand
GGAAGAGCCTCCCTGCACATGTACAGGCATCTCTAAATACTTTTGAGAATCTGGCCCAGTATACTTCCAAGCATAGCTAGGGACATGACAAAGGAAATCCACGTTGCAGTGGGAGTGAAATATACTGAAGAGACCGCAGTGCTGTGGAGGGGCAAATAAATGTGATTTATTTTTTTGCAGGGTTTACTGACATCTTTACTTCATGAGTACTTGTTAATGGATCTGCATCTTTCACTGTATAATCTGAACTTTTAAAATAGTTATGGCAGCTATGGATAGACATCCATTAATGTAAATCACATGTGTAGCACAGAGGTGCTCAACCTCCATCCCACAGTGCTGTGTCATCTGGCGCATGGGGCTTCCCACGGGTCTAGAATTTTGGCAGTGGGGAAGTTGTAGCATTGCTCCCCTTCTGCCAAATCTCCAGATCTGTGGGGAGCCCCAGGCCCTGTAAACTGCATTTGATGCCCAATCCCAGCAGGTAGGGCTAGGGGACACTGGGCCCCTCGGCCCAAACCTAGCATTTGGGAGGTGGGACAGGACAGCACCTCATCCCCATTACCCATGGGGGGGGGGGTAGTAGAGGGTGGTACCAGGCCCCCAGGGTCCAATCCCAGAACATAGGCCCCTGGCAACCAATCCTGGTATTCAGGGGATGGAAGAGGGAAGCTTCTGCTTAGGAAATACATTTGTGATTTCTTAGAGCTACTCAGATGGTTTTTATGGTAAGCCTAGTTTTGTTTGTTTGTTTGTATTGTGAGAGAAAAAGTACTTTTAATGTGTAATTTAGTGCTTAAAATATCGTGTTTACTAGGTTTTTAGGAAAATATAAACTTCTAACAAAGTATAACAAATAAGGTGGCACAGATGGTTACACCTGAGAGAAAGGGGATGAAAATGAGAGGAGGAAAATTTAGACTGAAAAATCAGTAATATTTTTTTGTGATATGGGGTATCTTTTAAAAAAAATCCTTAATGGCTTAATAGATGGTGATTTTTGAAAATAGGACTTTGGGTGGTAACTAGCTCTGAGGTGCCTTTGAAAATGTTAGCTGTGATTTACTTGCAGAAGAGGCTGAGCTAAATGGAGGAAGCCTTCATGGCAGTGATTGCCAACCTTTTTAGACTCAAAGCACCTTTCCTTGGACTTCAGATATCTCTCTAGAGCTTTCATGAATTTAACAGTGCCCATTTAAAAAAAACAATGAAGTTATTTATTACAGTACTTACCACCTTGCAGAGGAGTGGGGCAGTGTACAGGAAGGGACTTATCTCCTCACACCTTTTGGAACTCTTCAAATATCTCAAGGCACCCCAGGCTGCCCCAGCACCCTAGTTGATAATTATTGCTCAGCGGCAGATCCAGGATTTGACAAAAGGAATGTTGTCACAGGCCAGCTGGGCACTGTGAGTGTATCAATTTTATTACAGGCCAACTGGGCTGTTTGATTCAGTTTCAGATCGAGGAGGCAAAGTTGGAAGTGAAGCAAAGGCAAATTTATTATAGCTTACACACACACAACAGGTAACAGAAAGATAAATGCGATAAGCAGATAATGCAGTATTAAAGAGCTAATAGAAAATAATAATAACAGATAATAACAACAGATAGATCAATTCTGTCACAGGCCAACTGAGCACTGTGAGGGTATTAGCCACTGGGCTGTTCAAAACAACAGATAGACAGACATGGGTTGGCAACGTATCGATAATTCCTCAATGCCAGGTGCACACCAGGTGATTCCAGCAAAGTCAGGTGTCCCTGATCGATGCTGTCAGAGGATTACTGGGGAAGATCCCTTGATCAGGATCTGATCCTCACTCACACCAGGAGTCTGGGGTCCGGGTGTGGAACAGAAATGACTGTTCTGTTCCCTCCTTCCTGCTGGTTACCTGACGCACGTGCTTTTTATACCTAGTCTTATGCTAATGTTTTGGCCTCAGAGCCACTCACACTGTTGCCCTATAGCTGTTACCCTATGGGATTGAAAGGTGTTAAAAATTATCATAAAACGTTGCTACCCAGACTCGGGTTTATCCAATAAGCAAATTACAATGCAGCACCTTTAGGTTTGAAATTGACATTGCCCCGCCTAAACTCCAACCCCTTTTAGGTTTCATTTGAATATGCTTTCTTGGGATGTGCTTTCCTGGAATGTGTTGGGTGTACCAGGCAGTTGGATCCAGTTTTATCATCAAGGCTGAACCCTGAGCAAGAAAACCATTAGGTCTCCTAATTTTACAGCTACAGGTTTGCCTATGGGGCCCAGTCAGTTCCACGAAGTTAATTTTATCATTTTGGTTAAACTTATGACAGACAAGTTACATTTGCAGTTTACAAACTTACAAGCTTTATATTAACTAATATTACCTGTTTAGGCAAAATACCAAATGCCTCCAAGAAGCACATATTTATTGTGTATTAATCCCTCTGGTTCTGGCTGTTACAAGTGTGAAAGCAGCCACCAAAGTTTCAGTGATGGCTGTACCCCCACTCCCAGCCTCCTCCTCCCTAGCCCACTGGAGGAGAAAACTACAGCAGGAGCCTCTGGGAACTTTTTAAAGTTCCCAAAGCAGATAAGCATCCCCCTTTTCCCCTCCATGCTCAGAGGCACATCCCCTCCTCCAGTTGCTGCTGCTCTCTTTGCTCTCCCAGGGGTGAGGGAAGCTTTAGAACTGGTCCTGCCCACTTGAGCCAGGCTGTGTGGGGGGCTGGGTTTAGCTGGGAACAGCGGCAGCAGCACTGGGGTGGGGGTTGGTTCCCCCATACTAGCCAGTCTCCTCAGGAGCAGGTAGGAAGCCGCTATCACTGTGACTGCCCTTTGTGACCATGCTGCCCGGCTGGAGTGGGCTGGTGCAGCTCTGAAAACTCTCCTGCTCCCAGGACAGCAGGGAAAGCAGCCATGGCAGATGGGGAAGGGAGGAGAGGGGAGGAGACGTGCCTTTGTGCAAAGAGGGGATGGAGGGATCCTCTTCTACTTTTGGGGACTTTTTTAAAGACCCCAGAGGCTCCAGCAGCAGAGTCTAGTCCAAAAGCGGAGGTGCAAGCTCACCACTGCACCCACTCTGCACCTTGTCACTGCCCTATGGGTAACATCAAACTGGAAGCTCCTTCTAAGCAGTAATCCTTTACTGACAGGGTGATGGAGTGACTGACTACATTTTCTCTTCTATCTCCATTTTTCCAACAAAATTAACCAAATGAAAAATAGTATAACAAGCAGTTGACTATATTGGAGTAATGCCACAATCTACTACCACTCTCCCCATCATCCCTCATTCAGTACTGAGAGATGGGCCCCTTCATCTGTCTTGCTCAGGACACAAGCCTCCACTCCTTTATTTGTTAGATGTTTAAACAACAACCTCCTTGTTTTTTTCTCATGCTCATGAGGTAGCTCTTATTAATTATTCACAAAACTACCTCAATAACCACCTTAAAACCTTCTTTGCCATGATGCCTTAACAATGGTTAGGTCACAGGTATTCTTACACCACTGCCTTCTATGCTGACCCCTCCTTTTATTCTGCTCCCTAGTTGGTTCACCCATCTGTATCCATCAATAATCTCTTGACTTGTACTTATGTTTAATGGTCTGAGAGAGCAGGACCTACCACAGCAAGGTACTGGTCCATTACTGGGGCTTCTAGATACTACGGTAGTACAAATAATGCTAATAATAATAGGAATAGTAGCATAATAGTCCTAGTACAATATAGAAACTGATGTTGGATAATGGGGTTTGATCACAATCTTAAAGCTAAATACATATTTAAAATTCTTTGCTGAAATGGAGCCAAATAGGCACATGGGAGGGGAAGACAGCTGGTGCTCTTCAGTAATTCGCATTGTCTTTTAATAATGCCTCATGCTCCTTTTAGGATGTGTTAGGTCTTATATAGAGCATGAAAATAACTTATAAGGACACTGGGTGCGTCACCACGTTCCTTAATGTGCTGTAGTTATCGTGCGTTAAGTTTAGCACGTGGATAACCAAGTACTAAATCAATGTGCAGCAACTGGTGCTACTGTTCAGTAGTGCTGGTGCATGGCCTTTAGTGACACTAACTGCACAGTAGCCTAATATCACTGTGCAGTAATGTATTAGCATGGGTTTTGCCCTGGACAGTAGCTAACTGTGCAGTTAGCGTCTCGTGTAGACACACCCACTTGTAGCTGTCTCTGATGGAACTTGGCATCAAGATAGTACAATGACAAAAGTGTGTTTTATGGTGGGATGGCACAGGACAGGTAAATTTTTCATTATGGATGTCTTTCTAAATAGTCTGTTAATCGTCATGAAAGATATAAAAGCTAAAGCATGGCATGGTTGGTAAGCATATTCCTTAAGTGAATCTAACTTGAGTTTAATGAAGAAATCCAAAGTAAATGCAAACCATATTCTACCAAGATCTAACCTCCAGACAATCATCCTGTATAATCCTGTCAGGTGATGGTACATCCAGCCAGGTGATGATATAGTTAATACTGAGCCAATATATCACTAACAATCTTCGCTGCTACCATCTTAACAGAATAAGACTGCTCACTGAACAAAACCCAGTGATGTGCTGCCAAGAGCATGGTAGCTGAGGCATTGCCATTCCTGGAGCAAGATTATGGCTCACATAAACAGCCCACAAGCAAGGCAGGTGTGGTAGGCATTGAAGGGCTGCACTGCAGACATGGCTTCACTAAGAAATGATGTCCGAGTTAGCCAGCCATATTCCTAGGACTTCTAACATGCAACAATTGAAGCTCTAAAATCTTGGGAGAACGCTCTAAGCTGGCCCTAAACAGTTTGGCAAGCAGCAAAATTTGGTTTGATGACCATACTCCTCTTTTCCCCTGTTGTTGTTGTCAGTGATAGTACTCACTATCTACATGATGACAGCTCACTCAGGTGCTAAAGGGGACAGGAAGACACCTTGTTGTTCCTCCTCACTTTTCAGAAGTCAGTCACAATCTAATAAACAGTATTAAAGATCCTAAAGCAATTGTTGTCAGTGTAGAAATGCTAGCCCCAATGTCTTAGTTGAATTCTAACTTAAATAATTCCCTTTGTCTCATTAAGACACCTTTGCAAATTAATTTTTTTTACATGCTCCTAAAAATTGTTATGTAATGCTGCTGGCATATGCCACCGTTTTCCAATCAGAGGTGGTTGAATTTGTGTTTCCTGCATATGCACTATGTAAAGTGGTTTGGGATTTTACGTAAAGAAAGATGATATTGCAGAAAGTGTTAGTATTATATTTCTAATTGTGTTTAGTGAAATTAATCATGTGTGTTTGATTAGGGATTTGGAGTCCTCTCTTCATCCATAAAATGGAAACTATATTTATCGGTAATGCAAACTTTTTAGTTCACCCTGCAAATCTTCTTCCCTTTGACCTTAGAGGTTTCAATTTTAGGGATTAAAGAAGAGTTCACATACCATTTCCATTTGAGAGAGAGTTGGCTATGTTAGTCTGAAGTCAACTGAAAGGCAGGGTCGATACGTCCCTTTATAGACTAACTAAATTTTAGAAAGCACAAGCTTTTGTGACCTTGGGTTCATGAAAGCTGGTGCTCTCTCTGGGTGCATCTACACATGCTCTTTAATGCACATTAGTCTTTTTTAATGCACATTAAAGCATCAGAAAAAAGTGCTCTTTAGCTAATGAGTATTAAAATAGGCTCACAATGGAGGGCACTTATGCGCATGCAGGGAGCTTGCTCTGATGAGCTGAAAATCCAGCATATCAGAGCAGACTCAATTAATTGAGTCTGCTGATACATGTAAATTAATGCGTTTTGGCAGCCTCACACATCCCATGCATCAGTGGCGTGGTGTGCCTCTGCACTGAGAAAATGGCAGCAATGCATTTTGAACTAAAATACGTTCGATGTGATTTAGTTCAAAGAACATTGCCATCATTTTCTCAGTGCAGAGGCATGTTGTACCACTGATACATGAGCTCCCAATGCATGGCTCACTAATTAAAAGCACCCAGCACCACATCAGGAATACATGTAAAAATGCCCAGAGGTACTAGATTTAATGTGCATTACCTAAAGCACATTAATGAACATGTAGACGTGCCCTCTATGCAACTTATTTAGCTAGTCTGTAAAGCCGCATATCTGCCCTGCTGTTTCTATTTGGTTCTTGGTGCCCATTGTGGGTTATAGATGCCTAAGGTGGATGTATTTATACTATAAACTGGACTAACATCAATATGAAGGTACAATATAAAGCCTTTTTTACTTTGCACATCACAGACTTTTTAATGTGGTTTCATTTGCAGAACTAGGTTCAACCTCAGTTACCTGCATAAATCCATGGAAGACAGTGAAGAAAATGAAGTTGCACAGCTGTTGCAAGGGCAAAATATGAGAGCCTAGGTGTTGATTCATGAGCTGCAACATAAACAGTTTGACTTTATGAACCTAGTTTGAATTTTTGGTACTGGCAATTTGAAAAGGACATTTTTATCTGTCAACCTACTAAGCCCCATACTGAGTGATCAAGACACTATAAATTTGGGATTATGTAAAACCATTTTCAGAGGTTACTTTTCAGAATAGAAATTCCCTTTAACAATGAATTATCTATATTTAACCTAAATTAAAGGAGCTCTTACTAAAAATAAGCCAGGCAGAATAAAATAAGATTCAGTTTATAATTTATCCACCCTTTGAATAGAACTGTTTCAGATCTGGTGTAGCCTCTTAAAGTCAGGTTTCGAGAGATCTTTAGTGTATTTTGGAAACTCTTTCAAAAGAGGTTCATATAAGGAAGAAAAATATTGGAACATGCATCCAAACTGATTTTTCCCCCATTTTGTTCATCTTCTTCACAATACTGGATATTTTGCATCCTTTTAAAACATAATCTCCAACTAACTTAATCCAAATACCACACCAACCACTGTACCAAGTACAATGGCCCCTAGTGTTAGTCTGATCTCTTTAGGACAGTAATAAATCCAGAAGAATAGAAACAAAGTATGAGAAAACACTGAGTTTTCCTCAAGTGAATGTTCACTGCACTTCCTGGTCATCCAGTAAGTAGTATTCCATCCTTTCCACCATCTCCGCCTTCATAGTAACAACAGATTTATGAGAGGACTCCAGGGAAAGTCACAGAATATAGCCCCATTGAGATCCACCTCATCTTCTGCCCTTGCCTCTTAGTTTCCACAAATCCTTGCCTTCTTTTCAAAGAAATCAATAATTTTAGCAGTATTTCAAGCAAAATAAAGTCTTTAGAAGAGAAAAACTTGGAAATCCAGACAACTGTTTCAACAAAGGAAGATTTCTTATCCTTTGTCAGCTTTCTCAGATATTCTGACCATTCAGAGTGACATGCATTGTAGTACTTTTTATTTTGAAAGTGCTGTAAAATGTTACCTAGTTGCTTTCCCTTGAGAGTCGCACAAAAAAGGTGTTAGCCTTGTGTAACATTTGGAAAACTGAGGTAGAAAACTATTAAGTGATTTGCACAAAGGCTTCTCAGCAGCAAGGCCAAAACTAGAGTTGAAACTGAGAGGATCTTAGCTCACAGTGTCTTGCTCAAACCACTAGACAACAGTGGGTGCATCTACACATTCATTAATGAGTAGTAGTTACTGCACATTTAGTTTAGTACTTGCTTAATGAAGTACTAAGTAAATGCACAGTAACTAGTTACTGTGTAGTAGCACTGGCAAACAGTTTATTTTGTGATGTTTACTGGTCAGTAGCCTAATAACACTGCACAATAGTGTATTAGCACCGGTTTTGATCAGCATGTTACTGCACAGCTTTCTTAGGCTCCTTCACAGTGTCTTATGTAAATGTGCCCATTGTCTGTCATCAGTGAGGAACTCTAATTTTAGCTTGAATGTTCTGTCTGTTGTGTAAGTAAAATCACAAAAGGGTTAACTTTAAGTGCAACTTTTCTCAGAAACTGCTAGGCAAAGAGCCTTGTCTTTAGAGCATGTGCAGCGGGGAGAGTATTCTGATGTTAAAATAATACGTAGCTCATGCGCAGTCCTCCTGTCTTACGTTTGCCTGGTTGTGTATAGTGTTTTATTCTACTGAGAGAATTGTGAGAGAAGCATTGAATATTTCTGGTGTACTTTTATCCATCAACCTCGTATAATTTGACATTAAGGCTTAATAAAATTGGCACTCAGAAAATATGAATGACTTGAAGGAGGTATCTGAATTTTTGGAAATAATGATCCTCAAAACCCCTGCTCAGCTGGTTCCTAATTATAAATGTACCTAAATTCTGTAGGTTTTGACATTTCTGCAGGCATGGGAAGTACTGCTGTTGCTCTCGCCAAGAAGTGCCTCAGTCGTGACAGGATTCAGTGCCTGTCTCACTCCTGGGTCCCTTCAGGATCCATAAGCTGGATGTTTTTCGGCGTGTCTCCTTAAGGAAATTGTTCTAGCAGATCTTCTAAGAGCATGCCCACAGTATCAGTGCTGCACAAAATGTAGTGGCAGCCACTACTTTGCTTTGTACACTAGCACAGGAGTTAAAGTATTTGCCTGTGATGTAACTTCAATCCATCCTCTGCCTGACATGAGTCAAAGTAGCATCTCCTGCTGTTTCAGGTAGTGTCTCAAACATCAGACTGCAACCTATTATTGAGGACGGGGCACTCTCTCTATCCCTCCTATTGAAGTAGCTCCACTTTGCAGTAAAGATTTAAAAGCTCATTGGGCCAGGATGAAAAAGAATAACTCCCTAAGCTTATGATTAGGGTACTCACCTGAGAGTTGGTGAAGTAAAAAACAGTTGAAGCAGGGACTTGGAACCCATCGTTCTTGCCTCTTACGTGAGTCCCTAAACGCTGAGTTAGGCCTCCTCTACACATTACATTTATATTATGATTAACATGTTAATTGCATCATAAATGGCAAGGGTACTACACATGCACCCATAAAATGATATAACAGCCATAAAAGTGTTCATATAAGTAGAGAGGTAAGGATTTCTTAGGGTGATATCTTTTATTGGACCAACTATGTAGTTGGAATAAAGTTGGACCAGTTTTTGAATACAAAACATTATTTATCATGGCTAGTTTGTGTGTCACCTTAAATTAGATGTATAGCAGGTTGAGGCCAGGGCCAACAATCAGCTGATTGTCAGCTCCAGCCGGAGACTGCACCAAGACTGGTTTAAGACCCCAGTGCAATCTATGGCTGGAGCTGACAATCAGTTGATTGTTGGCCCTATCTCTGGACCTGCACATGCAGCTTTCAGCTTGGTAGCACAGTGGGAGCCTGGGATGATGATCATGTTAGGGCACCCTCCTGAGACATGGGACATGATTTTGAGTTCCCTCAGATAGATGAAGAAATTGAACCCAGGCTTCCTGAGTTTTTTAACTGCTGAATGATTGGGTAATTGGATGAGTCATATAACCACTTTCTTCTCTGTTTCCTGCATTTAAAAAGAAAAAAGTAGTCCCTGCTTTGGTTTGGGAAAAAAAAGGGCTTAGCTGTCTACCTTCAGGAGAGAGTTCCAGGCTACGTATCCCAGTCGGTGTCTTTTTGGTATTGTACCTTGACAGCTATGCAGCTGAGCTAAATAATCTTTCCTCCTCATTTTTTTTTCAGTAACACAGTTCCATCCTCTCTCTTTTGGCCTGTATCACATCTATTTAAAGACCAACATTTTGCAAGTAATATCCCTCAATGTCTAATTCATTGTTATGGACCCACCTAGTGACGACTTTATGGATTATTTTCTTCATGTATATATACACACACACACAATTCACTCATATCTTTGATTTTTGTTTGGCTTTTATTATTAGTGGTAGTATTAATAGTAGTAGTAGTGTTGCTGTTGTCGTTAATATTGTTTTTATATTTCAGTGCTTGAAACTCATCAATTGCCAAATTGAGTATTTTCATGAATTATTTTTTCATCAAGTATTTAATTGCAAAAAGCAATGCCAATCCTAAACAGTTCCCTGGAATTAAGTAGAAGTACTATACATATAGTAAAGTCACATTAAGGAAAAGCATCTTCTTATAAGCTACATATAGTATGATTGTCATTTGGATATAAAAAAAATAAAGTAATCAGTAAAAAATAATGAAGATGGGATGGTGGGGAGGGGGGAAGAAAATCATTAACTCTCTATCAAATCTCTAAGGATGTCTTTTATATTTCCCTATATTAGATATTTTACATTCTGTAAACCACCTGAAAATAATATGTGGCTGCAGAAAAACCACCAAGAAGTTGTGACTAACTGACCAGTTCTTGTAATCAACATTTCATTTTCATTTAGAATGCAGTAACTATGTTATTTATGCTACTTCTGATATGGATCCTCTTCCATATCAATATTGACCTAGTAAGCACTTTACTTGAAAGCCTTTCCTGCCTATTATTCCATATTTTTGATATACAAATAGTCTCCTGCTTTCTCATGCATAGTCACTGTAAACCTTAACATATGCATCCTTAGCTTTGCTGTATTAGGATATGTACAGGTGTTAGATTTAGATCAACTTTGTCAGTGTTAGATTGATGCCCAATTGTATGGGCGTACAGAGGGCTTAAATCATCCCAAAAATGGCATGCTTGATCCAAGTTAATTAATCTGAATAGGTGCACTAACTTAAACCGAATCAGGCTAACCAGATCTAAGAAAAAGTTAACTCAGTCCCTGGGACATGTACACGTTCACAGCATAGCCCCAAGGCTGGGAAAACTCAATCACTTGCCTCATCCCCAGGGCTGCAGTATTTCCACCCCCCCTGCCCCTGACTGAGCTATTTTTAGCCTCCCAAACCTCTTCTCATCTGGGCATCCCCACCCAACCTGATAGCCCCCCTGATACTGCCAAGCCCTCCAGTGGACCCTACCCTGATCCTGACTGCTGCTCCTGCCACCCTGAGTTACTTACACCAGGCTCCCTGCATGGCTCCCAGGAGCTGTGAATAGCTGCATATACTGCTCCTGCCAGTGGTGACCTTGTGAACACACCTGCTCCCAGTGTAGGTGGTTTAATGCCTTCTAGACCTACACTGGGTATGGCAAACACTTGTTCTCACCCTTAGTAACTGCCTATTACATCATGATGCCATGATATATAGGTTTGATGCACATCAAAATACAGTACTCAGCATTATGTTAGATGTATTAGAGGAGTTCAGATAACCACAAGGCCATAAAAAAGAGGATACTGGGTCAGACCACAGGTCCATCTAACTCAGTATCCTGTATCTCAGAGTGGCAGAGAGTGAATACTGAAGCAAAGAGTATTTATATAGGGCCTATCCAGAATGTTCTGTCCCCTACCTCTCTTTCCTTCCAGCTTCCAGAATTTAGAGGGCTAGGAAGCCCTAATTTGTAGACTGAGCCCCTAAAGATTGTATTTAATCCCCACTGATAGACCTATCCTACATGAATGTATCCAGTCCTCTTTGGAATCTGGTTAAATTATCAAGATTTACAACAGTGCTTCCCAGTCGTTTCCGCAGCATGACCCCATTTCCTCAGCATGGCCCCTCACTCCCATCCCACAGGTCCCTCCCTGCCAGGTACCCCTCACTCCCCACCCACAGCCCCTCCCCCCTGCCCTGCTGGAGGGGGGCCTCAGCTGCTATAGCTATGGGACCTGGGCCAGGTCCCATAGCCCCTTGCTTGCTCCAGCAGTGCCCGACCCCCAGGGAGGTGGTGGCTGCTGCAGCTGGAGCAGAGAACAGAGCCTGGCTCCCCACCCCACCAACTCCCTGCAGGCAGCACAGCTGAAGTGGTGTCCATGGGTCAGAGAGGATGCAGCCTGCCCACTGCAGGCTTTGGGCTCCCTGCTATGCTTCCTTTCCCCTGGCGGCCTCTGTGGCCCAGTGGGTGGGATCAGGCACAGGAGGGCAGGAAGGCTTGGTGCTGCTGTTGGGAACCCCACCCTGGCCATGCTGCCATGGCAAGATGCCCCCTGCCCGGCCAGCAGCAGCAGCATTGGTGTTGCAGAGTTGTTCCCCCACTACTGCTGGGTGGGCAGGGGGTTCTTTGCCTTGGTAACATGGCTGGTGTGGGGCTCTTGGCAGTGGCATCAGGCTTCCCTGACCCACTGTGGAAACCCCAGGTGGAGGGCAGCAGGGCAGGAAGCCCTGAGCCCACATCCACCTCTTCCCTTTGCACAAATCTGAGGGGGTACGTACCTCCACTATCTCCTCTTACCCAGGAGTGCATGTAGTGGTGGAGAGCCCTGTCTGCCTGCCATCCCCCAGGTGAGCCACCTGTAGCTCCAACCTCTCCTCCAGCCAGGCCCCACATTTTTGCCCAGCTCCAGTCCCAAGCCCCATGCACTGTCCTGGCTGGGCAGCAACCCCAGCCCCAGCTCTGCTCCACTCCCTCCCTCCCTCCATCACCATGGCAGGCCTCAATCTGCCCTCCCCCCCATAGACTTACCTGGAGGGAGCTGTGAGAGCTGCTCTCCACCCTACAGGTTGTCCCATGAATGTGGGCATGGGCACATGCACATGGCACCTCCTGCCTGATTGTCTTCCTCTTGCTCCTCCCAGCCCCAAGCAGCCCCTTGCAGGCCAGAACTTCGCTAGCCTGCAAGGGAAATCCACCCTTTCCCACTTTTTTTCTCCTTTAAAGGAGAAAATCTGTGATTGTCTTTGTGAACCTATTTTTTATCATCGCGATCCCAAATGGGATCATTACCTCAAGGTTGGGAACCACTGCTTTACAACATCTTGTGGCAATGAGTTCCACAAATTAATTATGTGCTGTGTGAAAAAAGAACTGTAGTTTATCTAAACCATTTTCCTAATAATTTCATAGTATGGCCTGTAGTTTTAATACTGTAAGCAATTGTAAATAGTAAATTCCTATTTACTTTTACCATGCCGGTCATTTTTTTTTATAAATCTTTGTCATATCACCTTCTGTTCTCTTTTCTCTGAGCTGAAGACTTCCAGCCGATTTGGTCTTTTCTTATACAAAAACTTCTCCATACTTCTGATCATCCTTTTTGTCCTTCTCTGTACCTTTTTTAGTTGTCCTATGCTTTTAGAATGGGGGATGAGGAACAACAATGCATGCAGTCTTCAATGTGTGGGTATATCATGGATTTAAAGGGTGGTATAAGGTTTTGTTTTCCATTTCCTTCTTAATTATTAATCTGGTTTTCATCTAAAATTCAAACCACATAAAAACAAACATTTTGTGGTCTTAAAAATGGGAATAAAGGGTCACTAAACATAAGAAAAAAGGCCTTCATTTTTGGACTGACGAGGTTTATATGTGAAAGTACCAGATTGCAGCAGTATAGGGTGTTTGCATGTATTTTCCACATATAAAAATAGCACAGGCTTTTACAGTAATCATTGAAAATTCTGCAATATCACTCATGTAAACTGAAATGATTTGGACCATTACTGATGAATATTATATTGCTTCCTTATGGGCTAGCTCAACCAGCAGCAGACTTTCAAAACACTTGTTTCATAACTTAATTTCACAGAACCTCAAGACCAAGTGTCTGATACTGCAAGTTGTGCAGCACTGTCTACAGCAGGGAACTGATGATTCAATGCTGATTTGGAGAATCAGTGATTTGGACACAGACACAGCTTTAAATGCTTTTTCTACATACCTTGAGTTACCAGGCACGGCTAGTGAATGCTGCGATGCTGGGGTTCATAGAGTGTCCCACAGGAGTGTGGGGGGGGGGCCTTCATGTGCTTGGCAGCGAACCTAGAAGTGGACTGAAAGTGAATCAACCACAGGGGGATCCCGGGTGCCCCGCTACCAGTTGCCAAGCCAGAGGGGCGCCGAGGGGCTCCCCAGTGTGGTCCCCGGCAGACTTAGAAGTAGACTGGAAGTGCTTCTGGTCCACTTCCAGGTCTACTGCTGAGTGCACTGGGGAGCCCCCCACACTCCTGTGGGACACTTCATGTGCCCCAGCATCTCAGCATTCACGAGCTGCCTGCTACCTTGAGGTATGTAGGAAAAAAATTTAAAGCTGTGTCTATGTCCAAATCTCCAAATCTTTCTGAATTGATTCGGAGGGTTCTAATTCAATTCAGAGAGATTAAACGGTCCTCTGATTCAATTTGGATTCAGAGAGATTTGGCTACCAAATCCAGACTCAGGCAAGCCCCAGTTTAATAGACTGGAGGGACAAAATTAAGCTATAGCATAAGCTTATTGTCTTCAGAGGGCTTACATGTGGGATGTACTTGTCTCCAAATTGTTTGAAAACTAGGCTTATATGGTTCAATACAAATCATGAGAGGAGGAAACAAGCTATTGGTTAGAATTATGTGAATTTAAACTCCAGTATCTCATGAATAGAAACACATAAGAGACCTATATAATCTAATAGCATGATTTTCAGAGAATCAGTTGGTCTGCTTGAATCCCAAGAAGTAAATTCAGCTATTTATAAATGGGTTGTATGTACTCAAGTTTCATAAACTGTTTTCTTATCTCTCTGTGTTGGAAGACAGTCTAGAGAATGAAAATTAGCAGTAAAGAGAGCAATTAAGGAGGATAAGGACACTGCATAGAAGCTAGATGTTTTCTTTCCCACAGCAGATTTGGTGGTGCTATACCTATTCATTTCAGGTAATAAAAATGTTTTTTCTCTCAAAGGATGAGGTATCAGAAAAAGAGATGCTAAAACAAGTTGATAAACTGAAGAGTAGCTAGTCTCTAAGGACAGATGGTACATACCAAAAATGTGCTATAGGAAATTAAAGGTGAACTTGTTTGAGCTGCTTACATAAATATGCAGTCCTTTATTTAATACAGTGGTCTCCAACCGTTTTAAATAGGAGATCACCTTTGGCATTTAAAAGCAACCCAAGATCTACCATGTGCTGCCCCCCCACCCCCGAGTAGGTAAGTCTGTGGGGAGGGAAGGGGGGCGCAGATTGAGGCAGAGAGAGAAAAAAATTATTTGGGGATGCACTTCCACCGCAGGTAAGTCCTACTCAACTTACCCTGCTCCTGCCTCTGTGGCATTGTCCCTCACTGCAGGGGCCACAATCTAGCCCCTGCCCCTTCCCTTCCTCATGGACTGACCTGCTGGGCTTTGGCGTGTACGTGCATGCACGCAGGTTCTCAGCTCCCCACCCCAGCCTCGGATAATCTCCAAGAGGCTCTGAGAACTACCAGTGGAGATCCACTGGTTGGTGATCACTGATTTAATATCAGCTACCTAGCTGTAGGATCAAAGAGAAGCAAATTTTATTATGGTCTTTAAAAAGCGAGTAGGTTGATCTTGGGAAATAGACCAGCAAACTACAGTACCAGGTAAATTGGATAAAAAAAGATCAAAATAAAATTAAAATATGTGCATGTAAATATGATACTATTGGTGGTAAAGAAAATGTATGACTATTTTTAATTTTTTGAGCATGTTGACAAAATAGTAAAGGAGAATAATTAAACATAATTTATTTGGCCTGGGAGTGGGGGAACATTTAACAAAGACTTTTGCAACAGGGTAGTAAGAAAAAAGCAGTGGAATGTAAGATCAAATATTTTTAAGGATTAAAAACTGCAAATAGAGTAGAAAAAAATAAGAAAATGGTTGGTTTTTAATAGGAAAACATATTAAGACGGGGTACCCTGAAGTTCTGTGTGGCAGGTATTTAATGTGTACGTAAGTGAACTAAAAATGGAGGTAAAAAGTGACATAACAAAATTAACAGTGGAGACAAAATTATTTAGGTCACTCTGACTAAGGAACTTCAGAAGACCTAACCAAGTAGGAGAGTGCACATTATATGCAAGAAATACAATAAGAGCATGTTCTGCTGTTTACTACATGAAACCAAATGTAAAATTTGTAAAATTTGCAGTGATCCACAGGGAGCAGAACAAGCAGCAGGCTCAAATCCCTAGCTACTGCTACTCAGTTCCTTCTACAAAGACAGATTTTTTTTTCTTTACCCTGCCTTTCAAAAACAAGGTATTCTGCGGTATGTTGTAGGCAAGAAAATATGGTATAAACACTGAATGAAAAAAAACCTTGGTTTCCTTGTCACAAAACAGCTGTAGTGGTGAAAAACAAATGCAGTGTTGATTTGTTAAAAGAGGTCATGCTGCCTCTAAAATGTATGTAGCAAAAATAGGAGGTCAAAAACAGTGTGTGTCAATTATTAGAGGCATGAAGAGACTTCAATATGAAGAAAGAGCCAAGAGACTGAAATTGTTCGGTGAAGATGAATAATATTGTATTTTCTTTCTCTTCATACCACATATCCTCAAGGAAGGCATTCACCTTGTTGTTAGAAGACAGAATGTAGGAAAAAAAAAAAAGACTTCTTCAGAATCATGGCTTGGCTTTTCCATGGAGAAACGGTGACCTTTTCTAATAGGTCTGAAGTCACGTAGCTGCTGTCAAGAACTGTTCAGCAGCATGGTCCAAGTCAATATTGGCTAGATCATCCTTCCATATTAGGAACCCACACAGATGTGTGTGGAGGGCTACAAAAATCCTAATTTTTCCAAATGGATTACAAAGACTAGGAGAACCCTTTGCCACTTTGATGGTATTTGTTGGAAAATGAATGTCATTTGTGGCATCCTCATTTGTGAAAACTTTAATAGATATTAAACTGGTTTCTTGTTAGGGAAGAGATGTGGCCTAGGGAAGATGGTTTATAGGCTTGATCAAATGGAGCTAGATGCTTAAATTTCCTTAAACACATGCTATTGTTCCTTTAAAAGAATATGAGCATCTCTGAGTCCTAGTGCCATTCTTCTGTGTACTGCCTGTGAATTTTAACATACAGAGAATGCATTTCTTTATTTTATTTATTGGCTAGGGGTCATTAAAAATGCTCTTGGTAAATTATGGACAGCATATTCTGTGAATCAAAATATTTAGGTAGCTTGTGAGGTTCAGTCCTTGGCATCGTGTCACTAATTACTTTTACACAACCTGAAATAATAACAAAAGGAAAATGCATCAACAAAGAAAGAAAGGAGAGAGAAATCTAACTTTAAACAAAATCAGAAATAGCAAGTGTCTTTTCCTTATAGGAAAAAGTAGGTGACTGAATGCTCAGTCTGGATTAAGTACAAACCTCTATGGCAAGAGATAGTCAAATGCTTTTGCCTTAGATCCAGTAAAAGGTAGGAAAAGTATTACATTATTTCTCTCAGATGAACATTCCTTAGAAATTATCATGTGTTTCAGTCTCAGTGGGCTATGAATAGGTATCTCAATCCTGGCAATGATTTCTGTCGGCCATGCTTTAACACATCCTTCTTGATTCACCTGTGTTCTTACGTACTTTAAATCCATCCTCAAAGCCCTATGGTGTGACCATCATCCTTCAGGCTAAGAGGTGATAAGATTAAACGGTGACAGGAGACAGTCAGCCTTGCTTCTGTATTGGCAGAAGAGAGGCCTCAGGTATTCTGAGCCTGATTTGCCATTTTCCTGTAGTTGGAATAATAGTATTTTAAATCCACTTTCCACAAGATATGACACAGTTCCTCCTGAGGACCTCAGCATACTACCTCAGCAGTGTTCTGAATCTGTATGTAATGGGAAGTAAACCAACACAAAATAAATGAAAACCATAAGCTACCAGTTGGTGGTGATATAAGGTGTTGATTAGATCTATGAAAAGAATGGGTAGAAATCCCCGTTCAGGAGAGCCTTAGCTTTTTGAAAACCTCTCTCTTTCTGTATTTGGCTACTGTTAAACACGCAGAAGATCAAACCTTAATGCCATCATTCCAAGGGAAGTTTTACTGTTGACTTCAGCAAACCCAGGATTAGCCATTTGGTTTGCTTGTATGCAATACTAAAATATTACCTAGAAGAATCCACCAATGTAATTAAAAAAAAAAGATGGGTGATCTGCTTACATTATACATTATGCTTTTGTAATTTTATAAAGGAAACAATATTTTACCTAGCTATTGATGGCTTCTTTTAATGATCAAAGTGCAAAATAGGAAAATATTTAATGCCTCTCATTTTATTGACATATGTTAAATGCCCATAATTCACTTTTGTAGTATTGCTTAGTTTACCTTTGTCTTCCCAGTGAAATATGTAGCATGTAACATGTCAGTAAAGAATTGGTTGTATTGCTTATTTTCATCATACGCACCAAACTGTGCATATAATATGCTGGACATACAATTAATTTTTGTGTGGCATAGTGGGGAGAGAATATATTCACTAAACAATTTGTTTCTTAATTCACATGTTTACACTACTAAGGACACCAATATATGAAGTAGGATATTAATGTATACAGTTTACAAAAACATGCTCTTTAGCTTCTTTGTTTTATTGAAAAAGAAATAGCCTTAATTGTCAATTTAAGAAGTTCTTACAGTGATGCAATAAAATTATACAATATAGTTATGTCTGCATATAGTTATATAGGCAGGATGAAAAGCAATAAAGAATTTAGTAATACATAAACATGTGAGAAAGATGGCTTGAAATCAAGGTCCTGTATTTGGGCATTCAGAATTCTGGTTTTAATACTCAGCTGTGCTGTAGACTTCTTGTATACACTTGACCAAGTCACTTCATTGTTTTACAGTACGGGTGTGCAAAGCGGGCCCTATTCGATTTGGATTTGGATTTGGCCAGAATCAGGGGCAGTGATTCAATTGGTTGATTGGGATCACTGTCCCTGATTCAATTTGGCCGAATCCGAATCTGAAGATCCGATTGTGATTCGGAGAATCAGCAATTCGGACACAGACACAGCTTTAAATGTTTTTTCTACGTACCTCGGGTTACCAGGCACGGCTTGTGAACATTGCGATGTTGGGGTGCATGGAGCATCCTACAGGAGTGGGCGGAGGGGCCCTCCACATGCTCGGCAGCGAACCCAGAAGTGGACTAGAAGTGGATCAGCCGCAGGGGGAGTCCGGGTGTGTCCCCAGACCCAGGAGACACCAGTTGCCAAACTGGGGGGTTCCCCAGTGCACTCCCCAGCAGACCTGGAAGTGGACCGGAAGTGCTTCTGGTCCACTTCCAGGTCTGCTGCCAAGCACCCTGGGGAGCCCCCTGCACTCCTGTGGGACACTCCATGTGCCCCAGCATTGCAGCATTCATGAGCCACCTGCTACCTAGAAGTATGTATAAAAAACACTTAAAGCCGTGTCTATGTCTGAATCTCTGAATCTTTCTGAAACTCTCCGAATTGATTTGGAGGGTTCCAATTCAATTCAGAGAGATTAAACAGTCCTCTGATTCGATTTGGATTAGAAGATTTGGCCATTGAATTGGTCCGAATCTCCACTGAATTGAATCAGGGACCAAAGCTTTGCACAGCCCTATTTCACAGGTGTATAACTGGTGCTTTACAGGTATTTACAGGTGCTTCCCTTTGTTTTGTTTTTTTGCTCTCAGTTTATATTGTCTATCTAAATTAGTGATTCTAAATCAGAGTCCCAGCACATGGGGCAGGGCCTTGAGTTCCTTTCAAGAGTGCTGTGGGGTGCTATGCAATGTTAGCACTTTTAAGTGTGCAAACATGATTTGCAAGATAAATGCAGATTTCAAACAGGAATCCATAGAGTTAAAACTATTCTGATCTATTGGTCTGGGACAGAAGTTCCAGAAACCAGTTTGTCCTCAGTCAGTTAAGTCTGATACTACATTCAACCAGGTTTATCTTAAACCAGTTTTGTCCATTTTGAAACTGGTTTATGTGGACTGAACTTCTGTTACAGGTTTTAACCAGTTTGTGATCACTTTGTTTCATTTTCTGAACCAGTTTATGTATAACTTCTGTCCCTAGGCATTGTGGTCTTTCTGAGTTCTTTGCAACAGAAGGTCCTCTTTCATTAAAGGCTTGATTCACTACTGTTTTACATTTTGTGAAGACATTTATGCCACTGCAAGCTATGTGTAAAACATAGTTCTTTTCCAGAAGTACTTTTACATCCAGTTTGTATTGAATTTTCATTAGTGTAAATGTGTGTGCTAGGCAATAATGAATCAGACCATGTATGCTTGTACATTATCTTGGCCTCAATCTTGGTTAGGAAGAAGTGGTCTCTAGCATAACTGTAGACAAGTACTACATAAATTATACAATCTCTTTAAATTCAGTGACTTTTGGGGTGGAAAGTGGCAGGCAGCAGATGCACAACTCTGGGACCTGGGAATTTTGATAAAAGGACACCGGAGTAGCTTTCACTATCGCGGCAGGTGACGTGTAATCTTTAATAACTTCTCAAAGGTGTATTGGATAGAATTTAGAGCTGGGTTGCACAGCTGATGAAAAATCATGACTAGAAAGTTTAGCCACCTGTTTTAAGACATTCAGTAAATTCTGAATTCTAGTTTTAGGTAAAAATTCAGAGTTCTCCTTTTAAATGTGGTGTCCCTTTTTTCCTTAATCAGAATTTCCTGGGTGGTATGCTGCTCTGCAAAAATGTGACGTAATTGTCTGACAAGTGGTGGCTTCCTTTTTGTAACTAGTACCAAATTAAATGGTTTTCTTTGTTTTAAAGGACATTTTAAAAAAAGGAATTTTTAAAGGAAATTGAAAAATTGTAAACAGAATAGTAATTTTAGTCCCACAAACATTCTTCCAATCTCACATTTTGCTCTACTCTATGCAGTATTTGGTTTCTCCAGTATTACATGTCATAGCATTTACATATTTTCAAAAAGCATAAATTTATTATATTTCTAAGAGTTAACTTCTCTCGACACATGTACTTAATTCCAATTAATGGTAATGGCAGTTAGACGTGCACTTTGAAGGGAAAAGTGTATTCCTAAATATATGATTCCAACTGTATTATAGCTAAACATTTCCGTCCTCCAAATTAAGCACTCACTATTCGCAAGATAGTCTCTGTAGAAAATATGTCAGCCCTCATTATCTTTTCACTCCTCCCAACTTCCTCCCCAAAAAATCTGGATAGAAATGATAAAGATCCAAAGTTAAAACTGTCGTGGTTTAGTGTATGAGCCTAAAAAAGAAAATCTATTTATGCTTCTTATGGTTTTTCATATTCCCTTGGAGAATTTTCCAGTAGATCATTCAGTGGAATATCTTACATTTCCTTGGACTTTGTATGTCTCTATTACACCTAGCAGTAGAAACAACAAAAATGAAAAGCATGCTTTTTCAGCGGTTCCTTCATTTACAGTATTGCAGTATCTGCCAGAAACACTGAGCTGAAGTGTTATCATTTGACAATTTTAAGATCATTTTTGTTGAGTTTAAGGTTTTTCTTTCTGTCACTACTCTTGTGTAAAATATGTAAGCAGCATAAATACAACTTATACTCACAGCTTATGAGTGTTAGGGTTATTATAATTAGAACCATGCAAGCAACTGATTTGTTCATTCTGCTCTTTAACTGAAAAATCACAAAAAGTTCAGTTTAGATCTGACTGCATTTAGAATGTTTTGGGGACATTTCCTATTGCAATAGCTCTTTCCTTTCCCTTCCTCCCTGAAAATGTGTTTTGTTCAACATGAAACATTCTGTTTGACCAGAAAAAAATCCATTTTGGTCACTTGTAAGAAAAGCAAAGGAAAAGAAGGTTTAGATTCATAGAATGGCTGGTAAGGGAGCTGCCTACCCTCCTGTTACCCAGTGACTCTGGGCTTAGAGCACTCACCTGGGAGTTAGAAACCCAGGCTCAGTTACCTCATTTGCCTAAGAGAGAATTGGAATCTACATCTTTCCCCTTCTAGAAAACTGCCCTAATTAGCCAAGCTAGAGAATCGTTCTCACTTATTTGCTCTCAATTATTATATAAGTATTTTAGGCAGAGGAGAAAAGTTCCAAGGAGAAGGACTGAGGGAGACCCTTTCCAGAATACTCTACAGTCTAGGGCAGTGGTTCTCAACCTTTTTTGTACCAGGACCCATCTGTAAACATCAATGGTCAGTCCTGACCCAACAATTAGTTTAAGTAGAAAACAGACCCCTGGCCCTGCTTGTGCCCCTCTCTCCCCACCCACAGCCCCCAACTCCCCAGCCCTGCGGGTGCCCACTCATGATCCCCTACCCCCAGGCCCAAGCTCAAGCCCCCACACACAGTGTGTGTGTGTGTGTGTGTGTGTGTGAGAGAGATGGGGGATACCTACTGCCCAGTTTTATGAACCCATAGAGGGCATGGGGCTGTAGCAGGCAGGACCCAGTGCAGGAGGGCAGAACGGGTTACAAGATTTGTTGCTGCTGCTGCTACCAGTGGAACCAACTCTCATGTCAGCTGTGCTGGGGGAGGGAGTAATGCATGGCAGGGGAGGGACTGCTCTCACTTCCTCCCTCCACCAGCTGTCTGTGTTTCAGGCTGTGGCTCTACCCTGCTCCTATAGCCCAGCCACCGCCACCACTCTCCTCGGGCTGCCTGTGCTGCCCGCCACCCCACCTCCCCTCTGGGGTAGAGCCATAGCCTGAGGGAAGTGGCAGTGGTGGTTGGGCCATGGTGGCAAGGTAGAGCTGTAGCCTGGCTTATGAGCAGCTGACAGTAGGAGGAGATGAGGGCAGCACAGCCACCTCCCTGTCTGCTACTCATACTACTGGCAGCACAGCTGGTGCGGGGTCGGGGGGTGGGGGGTCCCGGTGCACAGCAGCAATGACTGTTGCTGACCTGCTCTGCCCTGCCATGCTGGGTCCTGCACACTGGGCCACAGAGGTGGCTCCTGCCAATGCCACTCCAGCCAGGCTGCAGCCCCATGCCCACTGTGGGTGCACAAATTTGGAGCGTCATGTATGCCCTCATGCCTCCCCAACATGTCACCTATACCCCCCACCCCATAGACTTACCTGCAGGGATCTGCGGGAGCTGCTGTCATGTTGCCTGGCTGCCACATGCATGTGTCCATGTGCACATGCACATGGCGCTTCCTACCTAATTGCCCTCCTCCTGATCCCTCCTCAGCCCCAAGCAGCCCCTTGCAGGCTGGAACTCTGCCAGCCTGCAAGGGAAAACCTATGGTTTCCCACATTTTCCTCCTTTAAAGGAGAACATTTTTAAAGTTTGCTTGGGTCCCTTTTGTATATTCTTGCTATGCACTTTTGGGTTGTGACCCACAGGTTGAGAAACACTGGTCTAGGGGTTAGTACACTTATGAAATAGGTGGGAAACCTTGTTTGAAATCTTTGCCTAGAGTACCCCTCCTCTTGGGACCATTTCACTTTTTACAAAATTCTTTAAAAACCAGAGACAGGGATAAAGTTATAACAACTAAGACTCTCACCTGGGAGATGGCACACCTGGGTTCCCTTTATTTATTGATACAAAGTGATTAAGTAATGATCATTAAGGTATCTTTTTGAGAGGCAGGACATGTGTGTTCATTCCCCTTAGATAGATTTGGGACTGAACTTAGATCTGCCACTTCATAGCTGATGGCTCTAACTTACAGTCTGTTGGACAAAGTGTGCGGGTTTATTTGCCTGGATTTGTAAATTGTTTGGAAGGACACCTCTTTTTTGGTGAATTTACTGTTCATGATGGGGGGGATCACCTAGTACTACATATGATGCATGTATTTTCTTAACTAAACTGGGAAAGGGATTTTGCACTTGATGTACAATTTCTTATTTCTCAATCATTGTTCATCTGTCCTTATTATCCATTCTCCCACTTTCCATTGACATATGTAGTCCTTGTTTCATCTTCTGCATCTCCTAGTGGCTTCTGAGATATGAAGGCTTAAAACTGTGACAGTATGATTTGTAGGAAAGGTGTTTCAGTTAATTTTCAGAGGTTTCACAAATTAATTATTTAGAATTTTTTCTCTCCCTCTTGTGGTTGCAGTTTGGCATATGGTGCTTAACCTGGTTTGACAGGTGGAGGGATGAGAAAATAGCAGTAGGCTTGTTTATGCTCTTTTTGGACCCAGCTCATTTTCGTTTCACTGAGCCAGAAGGGGGAGCTCAATGGACCAAGGGAAATTAAAGTAAAACAGAGCAGAAGCTGAATGAGGCCATGGGGAAGAAGTTCAGCAGAGTGGAGAAATGTATTCCTAGTAAAGGGGAAACTAGAAGGGAAGCTACAAAGGGAGGTAAAGACTAGGTAACATGTACCTGGTAAGTCAGAGGCATTCAAATAAATGGTCTCCAGCTTCATTTACTTTCTCTTTTCCAATTCTCCCAATGACCAGGCCTTTCTCAAGCTTCGGATACCAACTCACTTTTTCCTCCTCTGGCTCTTCGGCTGTTCAGGTCAACACAGCATGAGCAGGTGTGGAAGGAGCTGAGGAGATAAGGGACAGGAAGAGAGGTAGCTGGAGCAACCAAATCTGGTCAAAATTATAGAGCATTCCCTAAATAGCATGAGGTCTCTCTATGGCTGCTTCTGTAGCCACTCCTACTGGCTGAAGTTTCTGGTTGGCTCCTCTGTGTAATATTTCACTCTAGTTACATAGCAGGAGGAGGGAAGATAACACATAGGTCTTATCATCCTCAGAGTTGACTGTCATTATTGTAGGTCCTGGGAGAGGTGCTGAGAAGAATGTGTGGAGAAAATGGCTTGACCTCCTTTACCCGCACACTTCTTGCATTGCAGCAGTCCCTGTTTGGCTGCTTCTGTATCAGCTCTTACCTGTTAACGCCTCCATAGAATGTTCCCAGTGCCACATGGTGCCAGAGGGAGGGAAGACACTATGTGGGAAGACTCAGGGAAGGAACCAAGTAGGGCCAAAGAGGAAGTCAAGGACCATATAAAAAGCGACTGCTCAAATTTGGTCTTTTTATTTTTGGTGTAGAACAACCTTTTAACAATTTTAATAAAGCAATAGATTTAAAAGTGGTAAGTCTTGAAATGTATAGGTGGGTAAGAGGAAAAATGTGGGTTTTTTAAATAAAACAGTTGGCTTGGAAGCAGTTTCTTTTAGAGGAGGCACACTTCTCTAATTGTTATTAGGGAAAACAGGAGTTTAGGAGTCATGATTCCTCAGGATATGAGATACTACCATTGACCATGTGAGCTTGGGTGAATTACTTAAGCTTTCTTTAACCTAGAGGATGGTAGTAACCTGTGTTCATCTGAAGTTAGGCAAAAGGCAGGACAGTATGGCACCTTATAGACCATCTTGTTCAGAGAGGCATAACCTTTCATGTAACCTACTTCATCAGCAAGGTGCATCTGACAAAGTAGCTTATAGCCTATGCAAGCTCATGCCTCTCTGAACAAGTTAGTTTATAAAGTACCAGAGGCCATCTGACTTTCTTTACCTTGTTTTTCTTAAGGACCAACTCAGATACCCCTCCTCAAAGTAGCTCCTGACTCCATGCAGAGACCAGCTGATTTCAATGGGGTCCCCTGTGGAGTAGGGTACTATTCAATACAAGTAAGGGTTTTGGAAGCAGGGTAATTACATGTATTTACTGCAGAGGGGTAATGTGAGACTTAAAGTGGTTTGAGATCTTCAGATGAAAAGCAAAGCGTTTGGGGTTATTTTTTGCTGCTGCCCCTCCTTTAATGCTTGTTTCATTGTTATCTGAAAAGGATAAGCTATTAATAACAAACAAGCAAACACCAAAAATCCTTGTACATATTAACTAGATTTGTCAGTTTCTTGTGAAGGAACTACTGTGGAAAATATCATCTGCCAAGGGCTACTGAAGGAAACCAGTTTACCCTGCCCCATAGTGAGGAGCTTTTAGATTTACTTCATGCCAGGAGCTGTCAGATTCTCTGCGACTCTGCTCTGAATGCTACCGTATGAGGCAGATAGGAGATAATCTTAGTTGAAATGCTCCTGTATACTATAACGAAGGTGCATTGGCAAAGTTAGTGACAGTGTGCCCCGCTCCCCACCCCCCAATTAATGGAGTAATGCTCATTCAGAATGATGTGTGTAACTCAAAAAATAGTTTGGCTACTTGTGACTAACACAGCCATCTCATCATCTTGCTGATAAAACCATAATTCTATGCCGCGCTGTATGCTCTGAAATTCTGTGCATGTGTATATACAGTTTTACCTTGGACTTTTAAAGTGTATATGAGTAAGTTTCTAAAAAAGGGTATAGTTTCTAGATTTCAGTTAAAATTTTGTGTCCTTTTCTGATTGCCTAAAAAACAATCTGCATGAAAATGTTGAACGTTGTATAGCATGCGTGAACACATTTGTGTACATCTAAAAAAGTAAACTTGCTCTCTGCATTTCGCCAGAGGCGGGGGGGTGAGGGCAGTGGACCTCATCAAACTGCATTGGGGTCAAAACCTTGTGGTTTTTAAAGGCCCTTAATGTTGTCCAGCTGCAAGAAAAAAAGGGGGGGAAGGGGAAAAAGAACAGGGGCTGGGAGAAAAAGAAAAGTAATAGGGAACTAAGAGGAAAAGCTGGAAGGAATAGAGAATGGAATAGAGGTGTGCATGTCTGTGTGTGCGTCTGAGTATGTAAGAACAAGGAGACTGACTTTTTTTTTTTTTTTAAATGAGTTCAGTGCCAGCCTGGACATTGGCCGTGCAGACTATTGAGCCATTGTCTGCTCCATTTCCAGAATAGCCCCTAGTTAATCACTTCGGCTTTGAAGGGAATTTCCTCGTGGAATTCTCTACTGAAAAATCTAATCAACTGACCTGCCCTCTCGACAATAGAAGGCTTCCCACCCCCCCTTTCCCTTACTGGGGCGGGCTCTGTAATGTAGCCTTTGTGCAGAATGAACCCTCCCAGTAGGAGTGGATAGCTGGTCTCTCTCTCTCCCTCTCTGTCTCTGCGTTTGTATGATGTGGAGAATTCACACTGTCTTCTATGTGTGTGAATGTGTGCGTGTGCTTTACTATTTGACCAGATGCTGCATTGCACTGGCCAGTCCCTGTCTCTGCATGTGTGTATGTGTAAGTGTGTGTGTGCGTGCGCCTCTGTCATTTCATGTCAAAGGTCTACTACCTGATTACCTTCCTCGTCTGCCAGATTTTTATCTAGATAATTGGAACTGCTATGGAGGCTGTGTTCTGCCAGCCAGCTTAGATTCTCTAAAACCATAGTTTGTCCACCTTGTTATCTGTGGCTGTCTGGGCAAAGGAAATTAAAGAGATCCACAGCTAAGGGAGTCCTTTAACTCGCTCAGAGAAGGGGAGTGGGGTGGGGGGGAGGATTAAAACAACC
This sequence comes from Alligator sinensis, assembly GCF_000455745.1. Classification (NCBI taxonomy): domain Eukaryota; kingdom Metazoa; phylum Chordata; order Crocodylia; family Alligatoridae; genus Alligator; species Alligator sinensis. Next base: position 659,733 of record NW_005842598.1, on the reverse strand, counting down.
CCTAGAGGACAGACTTTTTGTTGTGGTGGTGTGTGTGCGTTTGTGTGTGCGCGCGCGCTGTTTTGGCATGTGGATACCTTTTCCCCTCCACACAGCAGGGCTGTTTGATGGAGTTTGGAGCTGAGGAAACTTTGGTTTTGTTGCCAGGACGGTTTGCAGCACTTTGTGGAAAGCAAGAGCTAACAGTGAGACCGACAGAGTGAGTGACAAGTTGTTTACAGGTTTCCTTGAAGGGGCCTCTGCTATATTTCAATCTGTCAAAGTTGCTTTTCTTCCCTCAGAACAATGCCTGATTGTTGTGGTTTGGGTTTTGTGTGTGTGTGTGTGTGTGTGTGTGTTTGTTTTTTGGGGGGGGTTGTGTGTTTTTGTTTTGCAATGGGAGAGAAAGGGAGAGAGAGAGAGAGTCGGGGCAAGGGGGGGACAAAAAATCTTAGAGCATAAATGCCTTTGCTAACATTTTTGTGTGTCTGATCTTTTCTTCCCTGTTTCCAACTCGGAGAGAGTTGATAAGTGCTTCAGTTTAATCAGGCTGCTCTTGCTCTATCTTCTTTCTTCACTGATCTTGCTTAGTTCAGAGGGGCTTTGCTCCTGGTTTACAGGTTTAGGTGGGTTGTTTGGGGGTTTTCTGCTTGTGCAGTGGGTTTGGTTTTGTTTTTCGAACATGAAATGAGTTGACTTTTCACATTTTGTGGTGGCTGGAGGACAGAATTAAAAGGAAAGGACAGGCACCCTGAGGTTGTCTAGTGCTTTGCAGCCACAGCAGGCTGCTCCGCGGTGGGGGGAGCTTTATAAACAGTGTCTACTGCTAAGTGTGCTACCCCTTTAAGAGACTGGTCAAGGAGTCCTAGCTCAGAGAGAGAGAGAAAGAGAGAGAGAGAAAATCAATCGGTTTAGAAGGTTTGGACTCACTTGACAGGTTCAGTTGGAGGCGATCATAGGTGGCTGCTGTGACAAAGGGAAATTGTGCTTTTCCAGCATGCTAACTGACCCTGATTTACCTCAGGAGTTTGAAAGGTGAGTCGAGTTTCTGTTGCTATTATTTATTTAAATATGCGTGTGTCTGTCCCCGAGTGTGTGCGTGTGCATGTGTGTGTGCATAGGCACATCTAGAGAGAGAGAGATTTTACGTAGGACACGTATAGTATATACACACAACTCTCCCTTTTGCAGCTGGCTCTGGAGCAGTGGGGAGATGCTCCCCCAAAAGACTGCCCGATGGAGAAGCTTTACCTTTGCTATTCAGATTACATGTCACTGAGCTGGATCATTTTGTTGCTGTTGTTTCTGCCTGAACTGGATTACAGGAATCTGGGAAGTCCTTTAAATCTGCTTCACCAGTGATGCTTTTCTGGTGTTGTTTAGCTTTGTTTAGCTCCCTAGTGCGGATCTTAATGAACACTATCATGATCTCTCTGTCTCTGTCTCTGTCTGTCTCTCTCTCTCACATACACACACACACACACACACACACACAATCTCTCTTCTCTTATCTGAATCAGTCTACTAAAATATGGGAGGCAGTATTTGATGCAGAATGCCTTCAAGTTTAGCATCTCTCTGTCTTAGAGTGATTTCTAGGGTGACATTAGATGTCTAGCGGTGAGTGAAACGGTGGGTTTAACTTCCAGTTTGATCCTTCAGTAAAACTTTGGGAGGCAGTCTGTAAAGCACATGACCTTTTGTTGATCTAACGCAAGTGATTATTTTTAGTCAAGTTAACATCACAGCACTCTGTCAAGAGAACATCCTTTAAGTTGCCCAAAAAGTGCAACTCCTGATTCGAAGTTTTAGCCAGCTCCTCTCTCACTGCATGTCAAAAGCTGAATTTTGATTTATGACTTATTTATTTTCCTCTTGTTAAGGAGGGGGGCATGCATGTTTGCAATGAAGTTTTTGCTATCACTGGCAATGGTTTTTAACCTCCTACAGCTCAGTGCTTATTTCACATCAATCTGGCTTTTCTAAAATATGTTTGGAAGCTTTCTATCATACATTTATACACATATCCATTGAAGTTTCAGCACCAATTCCCTCCAGCAGCTTAATTTTTAAATATTATAAATAGCCTCATGTTTTGCGCTATAATAAAGAATTCAAACTTTTCATTTCTAAGTGGTAAATAAAAGAATGCCAAGATGCATGTTACTTAGGCTTTTTTTTTCATTTTCATGAAAGCTACCTTCTGTATAAACATTTGGTTGTATCTGACTATGCAATGGAAGCTAGGTGCTAGACCAGCTGGTTAAAAATATGCTAAGTCAAGCTGTTCATCTCTCAAAACTACTGAATTTGATAGTAAAGGCAGAGAAAAGAAAGCAAGATGAAAACATTTTAAGTGGGCAGAGAAACACACATTCAGTGAAAGGACAAGAAAAAATTCTGGGATCAAAAGAAAGGAGAAAAATAAAATTAGGGAGGAAATTCAGAAAAGCAAGAACTATTTTAACACTTTCTGCTGTCTTTTGTGGCTAAAACACTTTGTTACCAGAAAGCGGAACTGGCATTGCTAAACTGCTCCAAAGGTTTCATTTAATTAAATTAATTTTCCAACTCTACTTAAAATACTCGGCATTTTTCTTTTGTTTCTTATTATTACAATAGAAGAGTAAAGATTGTTGTTGCTCATGTACTGTATTTAGTTATCAACAACAGTACCTGGAGTAACTGTTACTGTTAGTGGTGATGAACCCAAAGCTAATACAAAAATAACTGACAATACAGTCAGTGATTAAATGCGTTTCTTTTACTTTACTAAGATTATACATAGAGATTTGTAAGCAAACTATTAGAATGTTTTTGCACTTTGAAATTAATGGAATAAGTATAAAGTATGTTATACAAATGCATTCCTTTTATTTCTGAGTTTTTATTTTTTTTTCCTGAAGTGTTTTTTAAAGAATTCTTTTTTAATATTGACCCAAACTTTTTCCATGGTAATAAAACTGCCTATTTTTTTTTTCCAAGCAGACATTTCATTTTCAGAGCTCAGAGATCTGCTCTTGTAAATGTTCTAGTTAAATAATCAATAAGCTGTTATTCTTTGTGCTATGCAGATATCAAAGGATAAGGATAGGAAGCAATAAAATATAGACCTTGCAACACATGATTTTTTTCTACCATTTTTCCTGTGCAGTTGCAATTGGTAATATAAACCAATATCTCTGTTAATTATTACCATTTGTTTACATTGTGTGCATGTGTTTGGCTATAGTTACACACGCACGCGCGCACACACATGCACAGAGCAGGTACTGTCTATATTGTATATGTATATTAATTAAGACCGGCATAAGGACACATACAGTTAACTTGCATATCTAAGTTATAAATGCATCACACAGAAGAGGTTGTTCTTGCACTGTTACATTCTCATCAAGCACAGTTCTTTGAGTGTGTTTTCTCTAGTCATCGAGGTCTCACCTGTCACATCCATGTTATCAGTTTCAGTTTTGTTATTAATATGCACCAGCCCTTTTAAAACTGGCTAGCGAATTACAAAGAGGTAAAAAATTAGCGTATAGAAGTGTCTGCCGTGAAGGTCTCATGGTGTGTGTAGGTCCTGCGGAA
>NW_005842598.1:604676-656135 GCF_000455745.1 Alligator sinensis | reverse complement strand
TTCCTTCCCTATCACCCTCTTCATAAGCAGAAATGTTCATGTACCATAGTACCCCAATCACTGTGAGCAATTTAGAAACTTTGGGTCACCCCAACTTTCTAAAGATTCAATGAGTTTGAATGAAGGAAACTTCTCATGTTTGTCTGTGTTCATTATCATGGACAGTTGCGCTACACATTTGGAATGAAAATGGTCCACAGTGTCAGATGAATAAACAATCATTAATTCATTCAGCAGCAGTAGTAACTTGAATTAGGTTTTGTGAATTATCCCATATGATTTATGAATAGTTCCACAAGTGTGAGGTTTTTTGGTCTCTACTGAAAAGTTTCTTGTACCTCTTTATTCCTGTTTGTGAATTGAATGGATTAAAGGATCATGAGAAAATACAAACTGAAGATAGGGACCCTGAAACTATAACTGGAGAAATTATAACTGGAATCGGTTTAGTCTCTGTTTATTAGGGAATAAACGATAGCTGGGGTGTACTTTGTGATGTTCAGATAGAATAATCCCAAATTTTTAAGAAAAGGAAGGAAAAATCAGGAATGATTAAATATATTTAATTAAATACAAAACATAAACCCACAATAGAAAGAAAGTTGTACTTCCTAGAAAAACACTAGTGTAGCCAGAACTATTGCTAACAGCGCTGAATTTTACAGAATGATTAAGAGCTCAAAAATACCCAACATAAAGTTTTAATGTCTTAATAAAATCTAGTAAATGAAAAATAGATAAAGTGACTGCTTAACAATGTCCCTAGTGTATGGGATGTTCTTAAACCTAAATTAATTACTGCATATTTACATTTCTCTGTAGACTCTGAGAGTGGCTAAACTAAGCATCAGGACAGAGTGACATCTTTTTTAACTTGTAGTTCCAAGGTAAAGAAGTATGTGGTGTGTGTTTGTTGAAGGAGGAAGGGTAGGTTAATGTTTCCTAAGAAAAAGGGAAGAGCTAGAAAAGACAAAAGGTGGAGCGATTGGGGTGGGGGGGATGTGAAAGAAGTTTAACATTTAAAATCACTCATTCTGCGCACTCTTTAGAAATGACAAGAGCAGCTAGACATTTTATAGAAAGGAAATTCTCAGCGGTGTAAAGTAAGTCTGTGCTGGGAGAGGAAAAAAACTACTTATTTGCTGTGCTGCACAAGTCATTTCAGACTCCCACTGAATTTATTTTGGGGTTGTACCAACACTGTCAAATGGAGAAATCATTTTCCTAAAAGGAAACTTTGCGTATTTCAAAGTGCTTTATTTAGCTAAAGTTACCCTGAAAGATTTCACTTATGCTGGCTTTGCTGACATTTTATGTGAAAAAATAACACATATTTTTATCAATGGGTTTACAAAGAATGATGTCCTGTTCTCTTAAAATCTACCTGTAGAAAGGGTGTTGGGGGGGAGGGGGGGAGGAAGAGCAATTTTGAGCTTGGGTTGGATGTCATTTACATTTCACTGACTTGTTTTCCAAAAATGATTTTCCTGCTTACATATTTTGATCTAATGCTCTTGGGGGTGGATGAAAAATTTAGCACAATCCCAGTGGAAAGTTTCAGCTAGTAATATTTTGCCCCAGCAAAATTTGGCACCCTTGTATTTCTCTCTGACATGACTGAAAGAATAATACATTTCCAGAGCTTTCTTTAATGGTCTTTGCTGATTTCATTTGTTGTGTTTATGCTTTAGAGGGAAGAAGCTGACTGTTACAGATTATAGATTTTAATGAACATCTCAATAATTTACCAGTTGCTGGAATCATGAGCTAGGTTTGGAGTGCAGCACTACAAACAAGAGAATTCATAAGCGACACATCACACCAGACAATTCTTACTGTTGGTTTCTGGATGGTTTCTGGATGGTTTGCTCTGGATGGTTTGCTCCTTGTCTACACTAAAAGAGTTAATTAACACACTCATGCTCATGCTCACAGGCACGCATTCACAGGCACCAAGTATTTTACAGTGTTTATGTGCATTGAGCATTTGATTGGTACCTTTAAATATGAGAGGAATTGTTTTTCTTTCTCTCTGTGTCCAGAGACCTTAAATATCATAAGTTTATGAAATATTTACTACTTCTTAGGGAGCCTTTAACTAGCAGCCAGAGCTATATCATATGAAAGACATATGAAATAACCTGTCATTTTACTTGGTCACTGTGCTGTTTGGTAGGAAAAACATAAATTTTTATTAGATATGATAATATCTATATCTGTATACAATATACAATCCAAAATGTATTTAAGAAAAAGAGTATCTTTCAAAGGTGAAGTCTTAATTTCTTTGCCTGCTTTTCTCTCAATACTTTTTTAGGCAATCTGGTTACATTGTGGGGTAGGACACGTACATGTACGCTGTCAAATACCTTCACTTTCATGGTTGATTTGCAGAAGTGAGATTGACATTCTTGTGACGTTCTTATTTTTTCTCATTTGTTACTCCGTCACGATATAAACATAATTAACCAATAAGTGGAAGGGGAAAGGAGACATTACAACTAGATGGTGCCTGTGAATGCCTCATACTGTGGTCAAATGAAAAGAGTGTTTGCAGCAATTAATCAATAGCACAAGTAGTTTTCTGCCAATGTTAAACATTTTTTTTAACAAACAGTATCTTTAAAAGCAAAGAATTAAAAAATATATATTCTTAAAGTCTCTTTTAACTGGTATGTTAATGGTACATATGGTACAATGGTATGACCTCTACTGTATTTCTTTAAAAAAGCAAATAAAATAAAATGTATTACAAATTAGATGAACCCAGGCATATAATTATATTAATTAAAACAGCAAAACTTTTGTTTCCACCCACATCTTTTGGGAATAGATGTACTTGTTACTTTAACATTCTAGTTTGGATGATTAGCTGCTGAGAGGTATCTTGAATTTCATACCTGACATTTTATAACATGAAGATTTTTTTTTACCATTTCATAACTGCACCCATCAAATTCCCTTTTGAAATGAAAGACTGTATAGGGCTTTAACTCTCGCTTTCAGGGAGGAGTTTCATTTGTCAGCTGCATATTTCTGCAAATTTTATCTTCCTTTCACTCTACAGAGCAGCCTGTCCTAGAATAAGTTTATTACGTCTCTTGTATCCTCTGGTGAATATACAATGCCTACTTCCAGCCAACCGCTAGAGGGGCACTTGAGAGCAATACGTACTGCACCCTTCACTTGAGAGACTGTGTCACCTTTGCTTCTCTGGCTGGCAAAGGCTGGAATCACTACAGGAGTCTCTAGAAGTTGCTCCTGAGCCCACATGTTCTCATGGCAGTGTGAAGTTCTACATTATACTAGTTGTAGTGAGAGATCACATTTAGAAAAGATTTTGACGACTTTTGGTGAGAGCTGCTTGCAGAGACTACGTTATTTTATAATAATATAAGGAGCAAATGGAATTGTGGTATGCACAGTGGTAATTAATATAAACAAAATTTAAAAAAAGACCTGAGCTGAATTTTGACTATTAGAAACATCAAATTTTTAATCTATTTTTTAAATAGTTTTCCAGCTTCTTTCTCCTTTCCCCCCTCTTCTCTCTCCTCTCCTGTCCGCCCCTCTCCTTTTCTCTCCTCTCCTCTCCTGTCGAGACATTGGTCAACATTTTCCTTTTCTTTGCTTATTTTTGATGTATGTGACATTTTTGCCAAATGCGTTTTGTCACCTTACTTGAGAACAATTCATTCTTTATAAAATGGTGTTATAATTTTATACTTGTAAAACATGACAGCATTACAATGAGTAAAAGAAAAGCCGTGGCTCAATTTAGAAGTTTGAAATCAGCATTAGGGTTGCCTGCCTTAAAAGCATGTTGTGAGGATTAATTAAGTAATGTTTGTAAGTCAGCTTGTATATAAAAGGATGTGTGTGCTAAATTTGAATTGTATTAATTCTAAAAATAAAATATGATCTTCAGAATCCCAGATTCCCTTTATGGTATTATTTTTTTAAAGTCCAAATGCAAAACTGTACTAGTATTGCATGCTGAAAGTAATTTTTGGTTTGTAATGTACTTCTGCTTTTGTGTTTTCTGAAAGTTCATATACACTTTATTGATTGTTTTTTCTGGGATATGGGTGTTTGTGTGGTAAAGGGATGCTATTTTTTCTAAGGATAGGAAAAAAGTACACTAGTGCTAATTTTGTCGTTTGGTTGTATTTTTGTCTGTTACTAAATATTTGTTCCATTTTTTTTATGCCTTGCCAGTGATCTGTTACTTTGAAGCAAAAAAAAAAAAAGCATAGCAAATAAAAAATTGTTTTCCTTGTCTGAATAATCAAGGGTTCTTTTAGTGATGAAGTTTTTGTGTGGGGGTGTGAATTTAATTTTTGTAGTTAAGAACATTGGCTATAGGAGATATAATTTCTGAACATTTGTAGTTCTGGGGAAAGTGAATTAGGGCATCAAAAGCAGAACCTGTAAAACTTGTCAGCCTCACGGTCTCGTTGGTGGTGAGTGAATGACTATGCCACTTTCTTGGAGCTGAGAACACAGGAATAAACCACTGCCTCATAGTTCATTCACTTCATAAGACTTCTCATTCCACATGTACAAAAATAATCTGGCTAATAGCAAATTAGGGCTACTTGCAAGTGCCAGCACAATATGAAGTGTTAGAGTAACAGCATAGAAAAAAGTTGCTAGCTATAAGCCAACACTTTATGCGAGCTTTCCTGTTTAACTGTTTGAAGGGCTTTGGGAGAAAAACATATTTTAAATAGTAACCAGGGTGAAAGTATAAAAATAAGAATTGAAATTAGGTTGTGCATGTATGGAAGCACACATTTTCTTCTGTGTTATCCCATATGATTGGGCTGCATTGGATTACATTGTGTTCTATTTATAGAGTATCCAAAAAGGTGTGCTGACAGGGTGTGATACAGTAAAATGTATCAAAACTTAACTACACAGTGTTAATTTTTTTAACTGATTCCACAGTGTAGTCAGTAAGATTTGGGGCATCTGCTGTCTCAACTGAGAGACCGTGTTATGAAAGGGCATGCAGCGCTCTCTCTCACCATTAAAAGTGGTCTACATGTTCAAGGCTTCAAGCATTTGGCAAATCTGCCTAGGGAGCAGGTTGGCCTGCACTACCACTGCCCATGCTGGGTTAAATTCTATGGGTATGGAGAATGCTTTTGTGTTCCGAATTGTCAACCTGGCAGCATCACCAAATTAATTTTTTTAAAAACATGGGAAGTTTTATTCTTTTTCCCAAACCTTTGTAAAGTTTCCACTTAGAGCAATTGCTCCCCTAAATGTTAATTAGCTGCTCAGGGTCCCGTGGAACAACAGTATTATTATTTGTAGAACAGAACTAGGGAGGGAGCCTTCCCAACTTGGCACTCCTATTATAAAAGCTTTGTCATTTTGTTGGATTTTTTTTTCCATTGTCCATGTTCACTCCATATTGCTGTGAACCCTTGAAATCAAAATATGATGCAAGATTTAACAAAAAGATTATAAATTCAAGAAAATGAAATAAAGCAGAATTTAATATTCTTTTGGCACATTTTCCTTCATCAACCATTAAAGGAAGCCACAGAGGTTCCTTTTCCACTTTTGTTAAATTGTGGAACTCTGCTTTTCAGTTTAGTATTCTGTCTTCCATTCTCGGGATTTGGAGATGTACCGGCATATTTCTGGGCAATCTTTTGCAAAAGAAGACTGCCCACATTCTATTCTCAGGTATGTCCATGGGAATCTCAAGTCAATTCTGTTTTTTTGACAGAGATCAGGCTCCAGTTGCATGCATTCTACTTTGCCTTCACCTTCTAATTTATGCCTTTTTCTGAAGTTCTTTGTTATCTAACTCTGTAACAACATTACATAGGTCTGTAAACCGTATTGGAATATGGTTGTTGCATATAAAATGCCACACAAAATATGAACAAAACGCTACTGTCGAGTATGTCTTGTGAATCTCCTAAGTATGTTTTGGACTTCTTTATTATTTGTGTACTGTTTGTGTTTCAGTACCAGTGTGAATCAGGACCCCGTTTTCCTGGGTAGTATATAAATATAAAAAGTGGGTCCCTACTCCATAGATTATTATTTGTGCTTAGAACTTTAATTTATGTCAGTGTTTTTTGCGAGATGAACACAAAATCAAAAAAGGGACAAGGGGTCCATAAAACAGATTACAAAGAAGAATTAGCTGTCAAATCATGTTGAAGGATGCATAGACAGAACCTACGTGCAGGACACATAGTCACCTTTGTACTTACAAAAATATACATTTATGTGTGTTCCTGAGTGTTTGGCAGGTGAAATACATATTTGTGGAAACATAATAGATGCATATTCATTTTGTTGGTTTGGTCTCTAGTTGCATTGGGATTTAGATTTTAGTGTGCCTTTACGTTCTTAGAAACACACACTGTGGAAACTGATCTATTGTGAGTAATAACAATTCTTAGATGTTGTGTAATCTCTTTAATTTCTGGAATTCAAATTATTTTGAAAGCATTCAAGATATGATGAGGTCCAGAGGTTAGGTATTAGTATTATCTTCAGACTATAGATGGAAAAACTGAGGAACAGAAAGGTAAAAGCACTTGACATACCTGAGTACAGAAGTCAGAGATAACTAACTGCCAATTCTGTGCTTTAACTGCAAGATTATTTCTCTCTTTCTCAAGGTCCTAAGAACTGCAAATTACAGATTTCTAGCAATCTAGTTACATTTTAAACATCTTGTTCTAACAAGATGAAATATACTTGAATTACTTAAATATGGAAAACGGGGACTTTGAAAAATAATTAAGAACATTAAATCCAGGTTTAGACAGTCTTTCCAGTATTTTGGTTGGGGGAGAAAACTATTTTAAATGCCTCCAATTACTTGAGCGTGCTTCTAAAATAAGTCCCTACCTGCAGGTGAGTTCTGAGGACTGAAGTTAGGTAGAATGTACAGTATTTAAGCAGTAAATTAAAATACTGTGCATATCTGTGTCTGTATGTGTGTGTAACTAACAGCCAATGTAAAAGGAGTCACCCTGGAAAAAATTAGTTTCTCCAGACATATGTGCAAGGGCTGTCATATGTTTTATAACCTAGGGACCAGGCAATGGGGGGAGACCAGAAAAATTATTTACACAGAAAGTAATGCAAGGAACTGACCCTACCAAAAACAGCAGTATAGGTAGCTTCTCTGAGCAAACCAAGTAGCTTAAAGGCACAAATGGCATTACAGAATACAAGCCATACTATGGTTCTCACCCATCCAGGACCCAAATATTTAACAGCTGCTTTTAAAATGTATGGCAAAGACCCAGAGTGTGGACGATGGTATGGAAATTTGCCAAAAGGTAAGAGTTCTTCTCTTCCCCCCCTTTCCCTCCCATGGAAGACATTTTCTACAACCTCTGTTTCAGTATTTTGCATTTCCGACAGCAGTATTTTTGGGGAAACACAGTGAAAGAACTGGATGAGTGAGAAACGGGGGGTGATATGGGTCTAGTCCATGAGCTGTATCTCTTCCCTTTTGAGAAGAATGGGTCCAAACTTGAGAAATCTTAGTAAATTTGAGTTGCATAGCCCCTGACTGTTATAGGGCAGTTTAATGTTCTTGTTTGAGAAACTTTTCAATAAAATCCTAGAGTAGTAGGGTTATACCTCAGGAGGCCTAGTTCTTCTCTAGATTCTGCTCAGGGCAGGATCATCCTTGACTAAACCATCCCATTCCAAGCGTCTGTTTAACCTTCTCTTAAAAGCATCTAAGGATGGAGATTCCATAACCTCTCTGAGTAACCTGTTTCAGTGCTTTAACCACCATCATAGTGAGAAAGTTTTTCCTAATTTAACTTGCTTCAATTTAAGACCATTGCTGCTTGTCCTGTGGCCACAAAGAATAGTCTATGTCCATATAACCATCCATTACGTATTTGAAGAACAAGGAGTCTCCTGGCAAGAGAACTGTTTCTAATTAAATATAATCAGATTGCAAGGGTCTACTCACACAGAGTTTATTGTGAGACTGGGACCAGTGAGGCAAAAATATTCAGTAGTGCCCCTTAAATGTCAATGTTTTAGCCCCATAGCATGCAGAATCACTTTCCATTTCTGGAAATTTAGGTTTAAGTAAGTAAGCTCATTCGTCTGAGCCAAGCAAATATTACTGCACCCATTTTAGAGGGAATGAAGAAGCAATCAGTCAGAAAGTTTCAGAATGAAATCCTGGCCCCACTGTAATGGAAAAACTTCCATTAACTTCAAGTATTTCACCACTGTTGAGATGCATTTCTGTACAACCTATCATCTACAGATCTTAAAATATTTTACAAATGTCAGTTAGTTGATCCTTACAAACAGCCTTTCAGGGTCTGTTGTCTATTATGATGATAATAATGATAAGAGTGAGGCAGGTAATTTTGCTAGTATGAAGTCAATCAGAAGGCACCTTTATAGAATAACTACACAAGCTATATATAGCAGAAGCTTTCATGAACTGAAGAGAATTCAAGTTAACTTTATCAGCATCTGATGAAGTGAACATGAGCTCACAAAAGCTTGTGCTCTAGATGTATTGAAGGCAGTGTAGATGTGCACTTTCATAGACTACCTAAATATGAAATATATATATACCGTATTTAAGTAGTCTATACAAGTGCCATCTACACTGCCTTCTCAATAATAAGAACATTATTATTTTACTTATATTCCAGAAGGCCCTACACACTTCAGCTAGGATTGAAGCTCAATTGTTTCACACTGTACAAACCTAAGAGTCAGTTATTTGTATGATGGAAGCATCTAGGGAGCTTCAGTCATAGACCAGGTCTGCATTGTGCTAGCCACTGAACTGGTGCTGTTCCCAATAATAAACTATTTATTTTATGAATGAATTAACTAAGGCATCTGCTGAATATGTGATTTGCACAGGGTTGTATAGAAGAAGAATGACAGTTAGGCAGGAGTCCCCCCTTGAGATCTGGAAGTGGCCCATTGCTCTAGTGACCAAAACAGATTCCTCCAGAACAACAGAATTAGTCTGGTTTTCTCTTTTCTTTTACCTTCTTTTCTTTGTATCAAGCCAGAGATGTTAAATTAAAAAAAAAATCATTTATAAAAAAAGGCAAAGTTTTGTTGTTAAAATAATTTACAAAAGCTTTCTGTTGATTCTTACAATAAAGATTGGCATTGAGAATGAATTCTCTTGCTGTCAATATGCTGTGATGGAGGTTGATAGGGAAACATATTTTTAGGGACAGCTGTTAAAGAAAGAAATATGCAATAGGCTACAAGTAAGGACTTTGCTTTAAAATAAATAAAATTGCTTTTTGAATATATAGCCTATTGAAAGGCCATCCGGCATACTGATAACAATTTAAGAAGATGATCTTTTGCCTTAATTGTACATCTGGGAGATATTAGCTGAACATTTTGTGGAGAACAGTGAATACCTTAGTTGCCAGTTGTCTAAAATGCTGCTAATGATTGCTTCAGTGCCAGTGTTTTGATGGCAAAAACTATCCCTGAATATGAATACAAAGAATGCAGTTTAAACATACACAGACAGAGGCGCACACACTTTTTATATAAAACAGATTTCAGCCATCTGCTTGGCACTTAGCTTTGCAACTATAGGTTCTATATAAAAGGGAGCACTGTCCAGGTTATACATGGTATCGCTTTTGTTGGTACCTTGAAAAAGCCATAGGGTTTTTTTGTTTGTTTGTTTGGTTTTAAAGGCTTGTATATTCGTGGCTTTCTTGAGCCAAATAATGAAAAGACTTGCTTCAGCCAGTCTTGTTTCTTCCATCACTTGTCTGATGACATCTTTACTTCTGTAAAAAAAGGATTTCAAAGGGAAGAAAAAGTTTTACTCATACTCTTCAAAATTTCCAATCATATCAGATGTTTCTAAATAAGTGGCCCCTAGAACTGGCACCCCAGATGGTTTATGACATAAAACACTGTTTGCTTAGGAATTGGTTGTATAGTGGAGTCTGTTGCCCAAGCACTGCCAAGCGTGTCAAATCAGCATGGAAGTTAATGGACCAAAGGCACTTCTGGATTTAACGCTTTCCCATTTGATCTGAATTTACAGCTTTAAATCAGGACAGCACTTTTTCTTTACTGGTGCAATGAGGGAAAACAGGGTTGATGGCATAATTTAGAGACATATAGTACAATAATTTTGAGCCAGTTAATCTATCTATAGGTTTAGAAAGACAGCAAGAGAAAGAGGCTAAAATGTGTAGTAACAGGCTACTTGTGAAACGTATGAAAAACTTGCATGTCAGTGTACCCAAGCTTTGTCAATTTTATCCACAGGCAAAAATGATCAGTCCATATTTAACTCTGAATAAAAAGCAAAAGAAAACGTACGATAAACCAAGTGAAAAATCGTTAAAGTTTTTAGTATTCTGTCAGCAATTCAGCTACTACCTCATTTAGCTTTGCTTGTTTTATCCCAAAGCATGTTTTACAAAATACATTTGTTTTCTGCTCCTGATACTTTTAATAGAAGGATTTGATAATATTTTTATACTAAGGGTATATTAAAAGAAAACCAGGCTAAGCAAAAGAAGAAAAAACAGTCTCCTTCATGTAGCATACTCACTGTTTTCGGCTATCCATTTAGTGCTGTGTCAGATTAGTACTGCATTGTTAACACCTTTGGACAAGGCTAAAGGTTTCTCACAGCTGTATCTAGAGAGCTGCTCATTACCCCAGTTTTAAAGTTGTGTCAGATCATAATGCTGCTAAGTATCTTTTCAATAAAGATACTTTTCTTTAACAAGCAGGGCTGGATTGTTTGCTTCCGAGATTTCAGCAGAGTGAGTAAAATGATTGTTATTTACGTTGCTGTAATTTTATATAGGTTTCCTCTGCTGTACTCTATGCAGTCTTGAGAGAGTGCTTTTATTTCCACTACATTTTATTTGCCTGTGCCTGCCTTTTGTGAGGCTGTATGAGATGATGCAAGGAACATAAAGTTGGACTTCTCAGGATAAAGCCAGATGGTACTAGAACCTTTAAGTCTTCTGCCTTACTCTTTGCTCAAGCATAACATAGACAGAAAACCCCCCAAATAATTTTCTGTTGGCATGTGTGAGGAGCAAGTCTTTACAGAAGTAATGTTGTAGCCCTGTCAAAGTCTAATAGGTTCCTAATCCTGTACTACCAGGATCATTTTTCTCTCTCTCCCACAATTGGATGAACACGTTTTCTGTATTTTTGTGGAAATCATGGCTGTCTTTTATAGGTGGTGCTTAGAGCAGCAAACGTTTTAAGCTTAAGAAAATTCCAGTTAACTGATGCCAGACCCCAGTGAAGTTTAGCAAAAGCTTGTTTCCAGCCACCACATCACCACATCTTCCCATAGCAACTGAGCTGAAACTATTAAAACATCTTATTGGCGGAACAATTCTTTATATTGCATACAATAAAATGGGTTTCTTGAGGAGCAGGAAATAACAGCTTATCTGCTTTTCACTAAAGCACCTGCACAAGAATCAGCTATTTTGGGGGCTGGGTGGATAGAAATTTTGTAAAAAATACTTATGAATGAGTTCATAATGAAACTTACAATTCAAGCTCAGTGTTCTTGGAAATTTTACAGGGTCTACTTGACCAATGTCAGCAGTTTGGCCATTTTTCTTTCCTTTTTCCCTCTCCATTCTATACCCTCAGGTAACATAATTATATTTATTGTGAATTTACTTTCTGTAGTTCCGTCCAGTCCACTGTGGTTTGAATGAGATTCTAAAGTGAGTGCATAAATTTGAGACAGGAGTTGACCATGGTGAGAGTTGAGGGTGCTGCTATAATTTTAACATTCTGCCAGTTGTCACCAAAATGGTGACTTTCAAGCCAGGTTCCAGGGCTGTTTAATTTGATTCGCATTGCCTTATGCCATGTCTTTGATTTGCATTTGCCTTATGCCATTAATAAGGCGCAAATGAATAAGTATGTCCTCCTTTTTCTCCATTCCACTATTATTAAAATGTAGCATTTGCTTTATTTGTTTTAAAAAGTCACTTTGTGTCACTCACACTATTTGATTCCCCAAGGCTGGCTTAAGAAGAGCTTGCTGGAAGAGGCAAACTAGGACTTGCTGGTCTGTCTGCCATGGCCCTTTCTCCTGATCCTTGAACAATTTACTCTTAGTAAGGGTGGGGTTTTAATTGATTCAAGACAGGAATGAATGACTTACGGCAGGGATTTGGAAATTAATTTTCAATGTCTCTCCTTTTGAATGCACATTAAATTCTGAGATAAGGACACCCTTGCAATTTGCAGGCTCCAAACTGCTAAGGGAGGCAAGGAACAGCTAGTCTTTCAGTCCCATCTAATGGATGATAGAGTTGTGTCAGTTTTGAAAGCACCCAAAATGTAGTTGGCTACTGCCTGCCAATTGTATTATCAAAAGAATCTGACATAATATTCCACACTGTAAGCAGCAGGGAAGGGTGAATATGTTTGTGCATTGTGAATGTGGTTATTGAGCACACAAGCCTCTGGAAAAGGTTACAGATCAAAAGCCGCTTAGCATTGTCTGCTAAACATCTTGCATGGATCACGTTATAGCAAAAGTTCATGTTCATGCTTTTGGAATTCAGAGCTATAGAATGTTGTCAATTACTAGTCATTACAGATAGGTATTGCTTGCAGAAATAAAAACAGAGGCTGTTTCCTGATGCTTCATAATAGTATGAAACACTACTATGAGTGTCTAAAATTTTCTTATTCTACAGCTTTAAATCCATTTATCAGGTGAAATTGAATAAAGAGATTCCAATTCATTGCAGTTTATGCTGGGAAAGTGGACTTTTTTGCAGTTTGTTTGATTAAAGATGGAGCCATCTATCTGGAAGGATATAGGGAGTAGGAGCTGTCTATTAAGAGGTGATGGAGGCTTTAAATGTGACTTTGCTGGTTGAACTGTCACCCAGACCACTAGTATCCAAGAATTGTTCCTATCCAGTGGATGTCCAACCACATATATGTGATGCATGACTGTGTCAGTCCAGTTCCAGAACTATACAGGCCCCTCTGTTGAGACTGCTGCTCAAGTCACCAAATCCTCTCAGATGGGATGCAAGTGGAGTCCAGTTCCAGAACTGGACTGACTCCACTTGCATCCCATCTGAAAGGATTTGGTGACTTGAGCAGCAGTCTCAACAGAGGGGACAAGGACCAAATATGTCCATGGAATAGATTTTCCTTTCACTTCCAGGGCCTCTATTGCTGGTCCCTTTAATTCATATTTAGGTTAACATGGAGAAGTGTGTTATGCCTCTGCCCTTGAAACACCTATTCTGGAGATATTTACAGTATATATGTGTTCCTCTGCCTCCTCTCATAGGTACTGAGTTAATTTTTATTTAAAGGCCCCACCTAGAGCCCGCTGAAGACAATCATGAGAGTCTCTCAGAGGTTTTATATATCCCACTAAAAAGGGAGGATTCAAATATTTCTTCAGTGCTTTGACTAACATCAAGAACGTTAGATGATTGTTTTTAGATGAAATGCAGTAATTATAAAGTATTACACTTATTAGCATTTTAAGAAGACAAATAACCAAAGTGGACATATGGAGTGTTTGAAGTGTTATCTTGAGACTAAGATTATTCCAGCAGAATAGTTTTAGTCACAGGATGTGTGTGGTGCCCTTTGTGCACACAATGTGGGACTATGGAATCTACTTTGCATATACTGGTTCTGACTGAGAAACAGTCCAGAGTGTGGGCCTGTATAGTCATACTTAAGGGAACAGAAATGAGGTAATCTCTTCCTCCAATACAGTTACCCTCATGGTTCAGATAGGACGGTGTTGGGCTCTCTAGACGGAAAGGTTTGACAGTGTTCAGTATGAATGACTTTCTTGAGATGGTTTAGGTTTATATAATATGTGAATGAACATTAGTGGACTCCATGCAGAAATAGAGCCCTGTCCTGTGAGGTACTGAGTGTCTTCAATTCCTGTTGTCCTCAAAAGGAAGTGGGAACATTTGGCATGTTGTAGGCTTAGGCGGGTTTTAGGGCTGTAATTTTCTTCATGATTCTTGACTTTAAATATAATTTTCATTAGCACATTAAAGTAGGCTACTTCAAGCTTTATGCTGGTGTGGGTGCTAAGGAGCATGGTTGATAGCCCAAAGGTCAAAAGTTCGAGGCTGTAGCAGAACTGCTTGTGATACAGTTCTATCAGCATCCAATGAATCTGTGAATTCTGCTAAATACCTTGTCACAAGGACATGACAAAGGAAAGGACTTCAAACTTTGATCACACCTTCCATGACTATGTTAGAGGATATACACTAGGCTGTGTAGAAGCAGGTATTAAAAATTGAACTATATTTTATGGCTCTTCTTCTGGAATTTTTAAGTGAAATGATGCATCCCTTTCCTTCTCCATCTCTGGAATGTCTCCCACTCACCTCCACATTATTTGGGTGGATTTGTGCTATAGAGTTTGGTTGGCTTTAAAGGGGATGGAATTCATTCAAGGTAGAAGGATGCAGAAGAGGACATCAGTGTTTATAAATTAAGCACTTCTCTCTACTTTGTGCTAAGAAGAGGAAAAGGAAGAACTGAAAGTGCCAAGTGTTTTTTGCTACTGTTGTTTGGGAAATGTGTTCACGGTGTTCTTTTGAAAGATGATAAAATTGTTCCTGCTATTTGTGCTGCATTGCCAAAACACTGTACACGTGTATGAGGTAATAGCTGTGGTTTGTGGTGACATTATGAAAACATTGGTTTGTTATGATGGTTGCAAAAAAACCAGATACATGGTAACGTATTTGTAATAGTTTATTGAAGTGAAACATGGAAAATACAGTGTAGTTTGGATTCCCCTTAGATTGATTTCATGTGTCAGGAATGAAGAAGTATTTGCAGAAATTAAATGGGTGTGCACAGCATCAGTAAAATTACAGATTTTGGCCTAACTTAGTGTCAATGACTTTGGGCTTTTTTTCCGGAGGGGGTGGAAGTTGGTGTGTTTTGTTTTTGTTTTGGGTTGGGTTTTTTAAGTCTCAGTACTCTATGGTAAATGCCATTGATAATGGCATGCATTTTACAGTGGTAATTGTGAGAATTTAAATGTATGCTTTCACTGTCTGACCCGAAAGATAATATCACTTGTGCATACCAAACTAGGATGAAGGAAGGGCCATGTAGAATATACAAGCACTCACATGAAATAACATTTGACGGATATACCAGTATCTGTCTGGATAGCAGGAAGATCATATGCTCTTTCCTTTCCTAATTATGAAGTATGACACTCAGCATACTGGGATTGGAACGTGCTCATACAGTCCACCTAAATCCATTCATCTGTATATATCTCTGAGAGACTTACCAACTTCATAGGTATATTACATAACATCTCTTTTTTATATATGTTTATGGCAGAATTCTGTTTTACCTGGGGATGGCCAAAGTGCAGCTTCCTACCAAGTCTGACTTCCCCAACTAAAGGAGATAAGTAGTTCTCTTACTCCCTTTGGGCATGTTAGTTAGGACATGTTAGTTAGGACTGTGCATCTCCAGAGGGCAATGCTATTCCTGTAGTGGGCACACTTACACACCCAGAGAGGGTCACAGAATCACTCCTACACTGTAGTCCAGTAGTTCTCAACCTCATTTGACTGAAGTCACCCTTTTGAAAATGCAAGCTCTTAGCTTTCACTTGCACATAATAGAGCAATTCTTCTGTTGCTATGAATTTAGAAACACCACAACAGTTCAGAATGTTTCTGACACTATGGATTCCTATTTGAAACTCTTGGTTTGTCTTGTGAATCATACTTAGGTGTTTGTACACTTAACAATGCTCGCATTGCACAGCACTTCATGGCACCCTTAAAAGGATCTCAATGCACCTCAGGGTGCCATGCTACCCTGGTTGAGAATTACTGCTTTAGTTACAAGCTGCACTTTTGTTGTCAATTACTGGAATAGAATTCTGCCCTTAGTCTCTTCCATCATATAGTCAGTGTAATCGTTTAAATAGTTTAATAGCAGCCATTTGCAAGGGAGTACCTGTAATATAAACGGTATCAAATTATATTAGAAAACAGCCCACACACAGTTGTATCAAACTAACACTATTTCATGTTTCCTCCTCTCTTCATTTTGTTAAACAGCTCAATGTATGTCTTTATCGCACATTAGAAAACAGGTACTGTCATACATTCATGTCTCAAACACTGAAAGTCGTGTATAGTAATGCTTGTCTTCTTATTGTGGTTCATATAAAGCTAAAACAGATCTATAGCAGCAATGTAATTAATGACCTCAGTTAATTATTCTGAGAGTTGATTGATTTCTGATTTAAAAAAGGCTGAGGGGGAATTTGGTAGCAGTCTTCAAATACATGAACGGTGATGACAGAGAGAAGGGCCTGTATAGTCATTTATGATGGAGAGGGGCTTTTCTCTGTCAATGTAGAGGGCAGGACTAGGAGCAATGGAATCAAGCTGCAGCACTGGGAATTTAGGCTGGAGATTAGGAGAAAGTTTCTGACTATGAGGGGGGTCATGCATTGGAACAGTCTACTTAGAGAAGTTGTGGGATTTCTATCTTTGGAAACTTTCAAAAGCAGGTTGGACAGACACTTGGCTGCAATGGTTTCCTGCCTTGAGCAGGGGGCTGTACTGGATGAGCTTCTAGCTCTACTTTCCTTTCATCCTTAAAAGTAATTCATTTAGCAAACCTATCTTTTTTTAATCTGTCCTCTGCCAAAAGAGAGGTGTCACATGTGCTAATATGCATGTATGAAAGTCAATACTGATGAACAGTGGTATAACTAGGGAGCGATAGGGGCAACCGCTCCGGGTGTCAACATGGTGTTTGAGTGGCAGGGGGGAGGCGGGAGAATGAAAAAAAAACACCTGCTACCAGCAGTCATACATTCATATTTATGATCACAGTGGCAACCAGAAGTTGCCTCTTTTCCTTTGGCCCAGGCACCCAGCCATGTCCCTATACTGATGCAGATGAAGACCTGAAGATATTACAAACTTTGAGTAGAAATAGTTGCAAAGACTTGGACTCAACATATGTTTCTGTAGGTAAGTATTCATAATTTTATAGCTGCTAGGAATACAAAAACCCAAAGGTTCATACATAGACAATTCCTATCTAAGAATTATATTAAAAAGAGCTAAAGGTAGCTGTGGTCAAATAAGCAACATGCTTTTCCCAGGGGTCTCCTTTTTCCCTAGATGATGAATCACCACAACTGTACAGCATTAAATATTATTCTGTGCACATGCACTGCACCATTCCTAAGAGGAATGTGTTTAAGGTCAGATTTTATTTATACATGTGCGTTGTCTTATATAGTGATGGATGGCACTAGACTACCAAAGCATAACTGTACTTGGACTCTGAAGACAGATTTATAGAAGGGACAGCACAGACAAGCCAAAAAGCAAACAATGGGAAAAAGTGACATGCACCCAACTTAGTGTACAGTGCTGAATTCTCACAATTCCTTTCAAAGTTAGCAGGGGCATAAGAGGCTCTGGATGTTATAGGATCATGTCTTTCAATAATGCATGCTCATCTTGCCCTCTTAGGGAAGTGCTAAAGCAGACAGGAATTTTTCACTCTTAAAAATCATATTGCCTTTCTCTGTAGGTTGCAAAGCACCCAAATGCAGGGAATTCAGGGTGGAGGAAGCATAGAGAGAGAAGAAAATGTGCACCTATAGGGCACGCACTGCCAATATTCTTTTCTCATGAATATTGTATTGATGAGCAGTAGAACATAACATTAGATACTTTGTATTTGCCTTTTTTGTGGCTGTGCTGAACAGGAAGCTCTGCTGGTCAGAAGTAGGAAGAAGTTTGGATAGGGGAGGTAACAGTGGGAAAAGAAAGGAAAAACAAAGTTTGCTTTTACTGTTTTTTGTTTTTTGGGTTTTTTGGGGGAGGATCGGGATTAGATGTGCTTTGAGAGTTATCCACCAGAGGGGAGGCAGAACAGGGGAAGTTGTCTTGGTTTTTTTTACTAGGTACTCCCTCAGTTCAGCATAGTATAATTGTCTTTATGCTGGTCACTTTCCATAGCATAATTCGTCTTCTTTTTTTTCCTTTCTGAAAAAATAATAAGAAGAAATGGGCTGACAGAAGAGAGGGGCCCAGATCAGTTTCCTGGTTTGGATACTGCATGTAGCTTTATGGACTCACCTGCTATGATTTATAGGAGAAGAAACAATGGTAGAATAATCTATGGGGCAATAAGAAAGAGTAGGGAAAATTAACTTGAGAACACAAGTTCTGTGCTGTGGTCTGGTTTTCTTTAGTTCTGTATTTGCCATTTCTTAATTGTTTTGCTGGGAGACTTACTTTCCTTTCCCTTTTTTTGGCTTTTTAATACCTGGTCTTTAGGGCTGTGCAAAGCTTTGAATCACGATTCAGATTTGGAGATGATTTGGATGATTTGGAAGCCGAATCTATGAATCCAAATTGAATGGCTGGAAGCTCTAAGCTTTCTGAATCAATTCGGAAAAGATTCAGAGCCGATTCAGAAATTCGGCCCTAGAGTATAATGGGGAATCAATTAAATATCTATAACTTTGTTGTCTTTTGGCTGATTCATATGAAATGTGCAGAGATGGTAGCCTCTTTTGAGAGAATAACATGTACCAAGTGTCAAGGTGATAGGTGCAGGGGTTTCTGAGAAACTGCACCTCAAAGTCTTGAAAGCAAAACTCATGTCACGTGTGTGTGTTAAGCTACAGTGGGGTGAAAATTGCCGGGGTGGTAGCTCTTGCTGAGGCCACAAAGTCTGCCAAGTTTCAAGGAGATAGGTGCAGGGGTTTGGGGCAAACTGTACCTCAAGCTACAGACAAGCAAAACTTGTGACATGACTGTGTATGTTAAGGCGCAGCAGGATGAAAACTGCAGGCATGCTAGCCCCTGCTGAGGCCACAAAATCTGCCAGCTTTCAAGGAGATAGGTGCAGAGGCTTCTGGGTTCTAGGGCCCTGCACCTCTAGCTGCTGACAGGCAAAACTCTTGTCATGGGTGCGTGTGCAGCTGTGTCTGTCTTGGGGTTATCCTCGCTAGCTACTGTGTATTGAGTTGGTCCCTGAGTGAATCATGATTGATTGGTAACACAGTAGCTAGCGAGGATAATGAGTTAATAACCAAGGATTAACACCTATGAAACCACAGACTAAGGGGAGGAAAGAATCAATACAGAGCTGGAAACTGCTTCTGCCCTAAGACAGAGACAATCAGTTGCACAAACACCCATGTCACGAGTTTTGACTGTCAGCAGCTAGGGGTGCAGGGCCCCAGAACCCCCCTGCACCTATATGCTTAACAGCTGGCAGGCTCTGAATCGAATCTCTGGCATCCGAATCGGCTGAATCCAAATCAAATAGTTCCCTATTCACACAGGCCTACTGGTCTTCTCTTATTTGTTGAATTCTAAAATAATTTTCCCCAAACAGATACCTAATATCTTTAGTTTGGAGGAAGACATCTCCACTTTTCATGCTGGCATGCACAGCCCTCACTTGGTGTGGTATTCCTAACTTTAATTGACTTTGCCTATCTAAGGACTTTGGGACTTGTCTGCTGAGTGGAGTGGTAACTAAAACAACAATAGACAAACTGGGCATTTTCTTCATCTCTTCTTCGCTGTGCCTATCTTTTTTCCTCTTCCTTTGTTTGTCTTCTTTCTCTCTCCTTTCTGTCTTTCTGTTCTGTCCATCAAAAGATCAAGTAATTAGATCTCTTAGAACAGGCATGTCAAAATCACCCAGCCCCATAGGCTGATGAGGTATGCAGTGTCAGTGTGAGGGTCAGATTGGACTCACAAAGTGGCCCCACATACTGGGGCTGTGCAAAGCTTCGGTCCCTTATTTGATCTGGCAGAGATTCGGCCCGATTTGGTGTCAGAATCTCCTAATCCAAATTGAATCAGGGAACCCTTTAATCTCTCTGAATCGAATTGGAACCATCCAAATTGATTTGGAGACATTCACAAATTTTGTTAATTCGGACATAGACACAGCTTTAAATGTTTTTTCTAAATACCTCTAGGTAGCAGGCGGCTCATGAATGGTGCAATGCTGGGGCACATGGAGTGTCCCACAGGAGTGTGGGGGGCTCCCACAGGAGTGTGCTCAGCAGCAGACTCAGAAGTGGACTAGAAGCCCTTCCAGTCCCCTTCTGGGTCTGCTGGGGAGCAAGCGGGGGGGCCCCGCTGAGCCCCCCCCCCCAGCTCGGTGACTGGTGCCTCCTGGGTCTGGGGAGGGGGCACCCAGGGTCCCCCCATGGCCAATTGCTAAGCTGGGGGGGGGAGGGGCGGCAAGGGGCAGATCTGGAGGTGGGCCAGAAGTACTTCCAATCCACTTCTAGGTTCACCATTAAGCATGTGGAGGGCCCCCCCTCACTCCTATGGAATGCTTCATTCACCTCACCATCACAGTGTTCACAAGGTCTGCTGGTACCCCAAGGTATGTAGAAAAAATATTTAAACCTGTGCCTATGTCTGAATTGCTGGTTCTCCAAATCAGCATCAAATCTTCAGATTTGGATTCAGCTGAATTGAATTGGGGACAATGATTCGAATCAATGAATTGTATCACTGTCCCTGATTTGGGCCAAATCAGAATCCAAACCGAATAGGCCCCGCTTCGCACAGCCCTACCACATACTGGAGCTAGGGCGTAGGGCTGGTCCAGTGCAGGCAGGTCATGCAATGCATGCTAACTCCAGCCCAGGTCTTGCATGCGGAGCTGGCACAGAGGACACACTGTATGTTGCACCTATGCCAGCCCAGCCCTGCATACCACCTCTGGCATGCTGGGCCAGTTGGACGGCCTTATCTGGCTCAAGAGCCAGCATGCAGGGCCATTCCAAAGCAGCACCACATGCAGTGAATACCCTGGACCAGCTCCCTATGCTACATGTGGTGCACGTGCTGTGTCAATTCCTGTGTGCTGAAATGCAGCACATGTCAGGCCTGGCCTGTAGTTCACATTGCATGTGACAGGTAAGGCCAGCATGGGATACATGCTGTACACGGCATGCGCATCAAACCAGTCCTGTGTGCTGGTTTTGGCATGCAAGCATAGTCTGTGTTTCCAGTCCAGTCCCAGGCCAGTGTGTGAGGCTGGGACAGTGCATGCTACAGTTTTATGGGCTGAATCCATCCTGCAGGTAGTATCTTTGATGCCCCTGTTTTAGAGGCACTTCAGTTGCCAGTTCCTTTTAGATCCTGAACGCATCTTTGGGAGCACTTCAAGTTGAAGCCTCTTCTCTGAGTGAGTAAATATTGTGCCCCAAGTCCTTTCTCCATCTGCTTCTTTCATGGAAACTTCATTAGGCAGGCTTGTAATAGCTGAATGGGACTGGAAGAAATACTGAATTTGGTTTATCAGGTTGTTTTTTGTTTTTTTTCTGAAGGGGACAGTTGATGTCACTAGGTTAGGCTGATCCATCTGCTGATCTTTTGATTCTTCCCCGTAAGTTAGAACATGTACAGTGGCAAATTTCATTTGAACTACAAAATCCAGGTCCTATAGAGGACACTGTACTGTTATCTCTCACTCTTTCGGTGGAAGGCTGTACTCCAGGGTGTAAAAGGCAGAAGTCTAGACAGAATTTACTAAAAACAGGGTAGTTGAAATACACCCCAATTTAGTGGAATGATGATGATACTTGATATGATTATAATATTTTGTACTTGTATGGTGCCCTCTGTGAAGAGATCTCTGTCTGCTTTACAAATATTGAAGGATTAAATTGCACAAGACCTCTGACAAATTGGTATTATTATCAAGCCATTTTACATGTGGGGAAATTGAAGTGCAGAGAGGTTAAAGGCTTGATTGTGCAACCCTTACTCCCAGTGCTGAGCACTTACTCAACAAATAATCCCATCGACGCCAAAGTTTCTGATGTACTACACAGTTGATAAATACCTTAATTCTGGAAATAGCCCAGAGCTGCCACCATCCCTAGCCGGCAGCGGCAGCCTGCTGTCATTTTTTGTTTCATTTCAGTTTCGGTGTTTTGTACTCGAAAAGAGTTGAAACAGCTTCAAAACAAAACACCTGTCGAAATTTCTTACAGCCCTAGTTTCTATTCTGTATCAGACAATATCAGTAACAATGTTAACTAAGTTAGACTTGCAGAGGTCTGTGCAAATTCATTGTCTCCAGGATCTGCACAGGTATTGCTCTGGGCAGTATTGAATTCTTCAGGATTTTGTGTACATTAAGTGAGTATATAAGTCTTTAAAGGTCATGGCCTTAATATCCTTTTATTCATGATTGATCACGGAGATATCACATATGTTCATATTTTGTTAAACTGTATACTGTTTATGAGTCTTATTTCATATACTCTATATTGAAATGATTAGAATGAATCTAATTTGAAAAGTAAATATTACAAATGGGATCCCAGAGTTCATTTTTTCTCTCTCTCTCTAACTTCAAGTATATTCGTATGCTTTTATTTTTAATTTTAATTGACTACTTTAATTACCCTTTGCCTAGGATTTGACAGTCAAGCTGGGTTCTATTTTTTTTACTGGATAATGACTGTGAAGAATTCAGGAAATTAAATTCTGAACTCAATGACTCCATTTACTTCGCTTTGTAGGCTTTGATCCCAATGTAAATACTAGTGGCAATGAGGGTTGCACAAGTCCAAGCAAGAATAGTATCTGACCCTATAATTAGCACTTAGTGTGTGGTATCAAAGAACACGTTGCTCCATTGCCTATGGACTTATTGGTTCTAGAACCCATACAAAAGTAAAGATTCTGAATGTAAAAAGCGTCCAGAACTTGGGTATAAAGATGCCATGTTAAATAGTATTTTTTAAAACAGACTTGCATCTTGAAGTGAACTAATTTGTCCCCACTTTTTTCTCTGTAAGATAAGATGTTTAATATTGCCTCTCTTAATTGTGTTGGTCCATTTATTGGCCCTCTCAGTACTGGGTAGTGTCACCCGTTTTCTGGCAGAATTGTAGGTCATCTGTCTGTTTAAGAGACCTATATATCATAATCATGGGCACCTTGTGTAACAATGGAAGATTTTGTAAGAGTAATTCTCTTCAGCTTTGTTGTCCTGGTTGCACCCATTTGGAGTGATTCCATATTACCTACCTTTATTTTCGCTTTAGTGTCAATTGAATACAAATATTCTTCATTCCTTGACCTAAACTTTTGTGTGGTATTTCCACGCAGTTAAACAGTTGCCATGCTTAAATTTTGTGGCTGCCACAGTTGCTTTTCATGGTTGGCGAAGTAGTTCCGAAATACATCATTTGTAGAACGTGTTTGACCCCCTTTGAGATACAAGGCACTGTGGGAACAAGTCCTATTCCATTAAAGTTAATAGGAGAATTCCCATTAACTTCAATGGAGTTGAATTAGCCTCCATAAGAATGTACGTCACTTCTATAACAGTATAGTCCCAAATCCTACTTTAGTGACCCACAGTGTACCATGTCTGAGCAATAAGGGAAAAAAAAATTCTCTTTAACTGCTACGTTTAAAATAGCATCACATGCAGTAATTGGTATGATAGCTCCCTTTTTCATGATTTTGAAGAGAGAACTAATGTATTGTACTTTGAGGCCAGGTACCGACATTACACTTCTACTGGTATAATTGAATGGAAACTGGTCTGTACCTGAAACAGAATAGAAGTTTGGCATACATAGACTGGTTTAAAAATGGCAGAACCCAGTCTAAAATTTGCGCCCCCCACCTCCCAACCAAAAGGTGAATGTGTTTCCTGTTCACTACTGATCTACACTATACGGCTTACAGAAAACCATGCAACTTAGATCAATTCCACCTCGGGCTTTTTGAATGTCTGTACCTAGCCTTAGAGACCTCTTCCTGAACACTTTTCCCCTTCATGTTTTTATATACATCTATATCTTTCTAATCCAACCTACATGAATTACCTCCACATTTTAAACATTCAGTTCTGAAGAAACAACAACAACAATAACAAATCCAAGTAAATCTAACCCCCTCCCCCCTCCAAAAAAGGAAAGTGGGTTCCCCTACATCAGTTCAGAATAACTTGGTTGTGCAAATTGATTTATATTTTATTAAACAGAATTGAATTGGTCTAAATTAATTGTAACTACTATTACAAATGGAAGACATTACAGACTGCAGCATTAATAATAGAGGATTCTGCTTTCTTGTTTGTGGATAAATATTTTCTAAACAAGTTGGGAAAACAGAATTGTTTAATATAATCTATTTAGTTGGGCTCCAACTTTTGTAACTTTATTGTTTTGAAAAATGGTTGATTTTTATAGCTTACAACATCTACCATAGTGGATTTCATATGAAATAAATTAATCTCACCGCACCCTGGATGGAAGAAATGCTCACTAACAGCTGATAATTAATGATCAATTTAGAGATTATCACAAACAATTCACAAGGTTGCATTTCCTTTAGAAGTCATTTTGGCTAAACTGGATGTTAAATTACCTGCCCAAGGCTTTTACTTTACTTGTGCTAACAAGACGATAATGACTGTGTTTGAAGAGCTCTGAACTGAACTTTTCAGACTGTCTGATAATCCATACAACTCTTCTTTAAACATCTTAAGTGAGTGAGCAAATAGAGACTATAATAAAATTGAAAACCATCATATAGGCACATGTTACCGCCCGGTTTAAGTAATGGGGCATGACAAATAAGAAGCACTGCTATAGAGTTCATATTTTCATTTTATGGCATACATTAAATATTTGATCATCAACCAGCAGACAGAGGCAATTGGGCTAAAGAGTTTAGTTTGCAAATAGAAGGATAAGATTTAGAGTGTCATAATCTGAGCACAGAATAGAGGTCTCATGTTGTAATCCCTGCTTTGATAACTTCACCTTATATGGTGGCAGGAAAATCACTTTATGTTTCTCCTTCAATTTCATGATGTATAAAGTGGGGAGAATAATTCTAATTTGTCTCTCACAGAGGATAGCTAAGGAATAATTAGTATTTGTAAACTGTTTTGAATATGAAAAATGCTGTGCAA
Source organism: Alligator sinensis (assembly GCF_000455745.1). Classification (NCBI taxonomy): domain Eukaryota; kingdom Metazoa; phylum Chordata; order Crocodylia; family Alligatoridae; genus Alligator; species Alligator sinensis. The sequence continues at coordinate 631,121 of NW_005842598.1, read as the reverse complement.
ATGTATACGCTATGTAATGAACAGTATTGAGTAGAGAAGAAGAGACAAGTAGTACGGCCATATATTTTTAATGGTATTCATGTTCTTTAAGATGCAGATAGATGCCTGGCAAGATTTTCAAAAGTACATAATACCATAAATCATTTCAGCACTTTCAGGTGCATAAATACTTTTAAGAATTTAGATTCTTTCTCCACATCCGTATCAAATTTTGTGGGTTGAAGAATAATAAGTGATCTGCACACATTTTGTCCTTTCCTTGCCTCTATCTTCTCTGTGTGGACTGTGAGATGGAAAAACAACAGCAAATAGATTTAAGAATGCTCCTAAATCTTTGAGACTTCAGATTATAGTTTACAGCTTTACAGCAATATTCTTGTACTAACAAATTTAAAAGAAAGAGGGTGAGCCAGAGACGCAAGTAGGGTATGCTTATTGCCAGCCTCCAGCTTGTGAATGAGTGATCACTAGATATGAACGGTAGCATTGTAATGATTTAGACATTCAATGGGAGTCACCAATTTTGAAAAGCTACCAGAATCATTAAGAACTGGAATGAACTTGACATCTGAATGTATTTGTCTTGCAAAAATGCTCAGCAAAGGGCTTGGAGGAGGGCTGTTTTCCTTTCCAGCTTTTCCCCACCTCCTTAATACTTCATTTCATTGACTCCTATATTGGCTGTGCTAATTGAGAGTCATTGTGGTCCAGTGATTAAAGGAAGAAACTGGTAATTAGGATCGTTGGGCTCTAAAATTCCAGTTTTGCCCTGATTTGCTAGGTGATTTTGGATTAGGTCACTTGTGTACATGCAAAGCCAAAGGGAGTTACTCTTGCATTAACAAGAGCAGAACTGGCCTTCATAACTCTTGTTTTCCATCTGTAAAATGGGCATAATGTTAATTGTTTCAAGAAGGAAAAAGTATGGTTTGTTTAATGAGTAGTATAAATACTGTGAGCAAAAAAATAATCATTGTTAAGCTGTTATTGGCACAGGTTGAAGTGTAGTCCATGATGAGGGTTTGCAAAAAGGGATCCAGTAATAGAGGGCATAATAAATATACTCCCAAATGGTGCTGTAGTTAAATTTTCTGTCAGCAAATTCAACTTTTCTATTATGAATCTATTTCTGTCGTGTAAAGAAAGATGAATGAATTTATATGAAAGTGAGTAACTTCTTTGCCCCACCTCCTAAAGATGATAATCTCTTCAGGTCATTGGCAGGGCACTATGTAGAAACCTCACTTTGCAGCTTTACAAGAGTGTAAATAAATAGAGGATTTCATACCTTCCAAGCCTTTCTGTCCTGACTCTCATAGAAATAGTTGCATAAAAACATAAATTAATAATGAAACTGCATTTTTCTTGTTCCACCCCCTTGATTTTGTTAAACTAAAAATAGCAACAGTTGGCATCAATACAGCATTTTATTTATTTTTTTAAAATTGATAGAGCTCAAAATACTTCTATGAAGTGATTAAACATTTTTATCCATATTGCAGAGATGTAGAAACAGAGCCATAAGAAGGTTAAATAATATGTGTAGTGTCAAAAAGGGAAGTCAGTAACAGAACTGGTGCAGAATCAAGGATTTTTCAATCTAAATACTGGGTTCTGTTCACTAGATGAGTATTCCTTAAACTGGGGTACAGAGGCCCCTGGGGAACATATGGTGACTTTCTAGAGTGTGCATGAGAGGGAGGAAAGAGAAAGCAGGAGGCAAAGTAAAATTATAAATGAAAGAAAATGAAGAAGAAGAAAAAGATTAATAATAATTCTCTCTATCCCTCAGTTTGTTGAAGAACTTACAGTGTATGATTGTAATATAGAGTGATTTTTATTCTTATAGCATAGAATCATAGGAGTACTCAGCAAAATTATAAACTCAGGAAAAGGTACATGACCCAAAAATGTCTGAGAACCATTGAATTAGATTGGGGTGGGCAATTATTTGGGCTGGAGGGCCATTTAAGGAGTTTTGGTGAGCTTTTGTGGGCCAGATCAGCACCCCCTGGCCCCCACAAACAGCTCACCAAAACTCCCTAAGTGGTTCTGATTCACGCTGGGCTGGGTGGGTGCAGTGGGGCCATGGGAGGATGGGGAGCAGGATATGGGAGCAGGATGGGTGGGCAGGGCTGGGATTGTGGGGTAGTGACAGTGTGGGGCTAGGTGCCCAGGGAAGGGCCACGATCCACTCCCCGCATGCCCCTGTGATGGGTGCTGGTTCCATGGGAAGGGACATGTGGGGAGCAGATTGTGGCTCTGTTCTGGACCCTGGCCTTGTGCATTCACCACCCCACAATCCCAGGGTCTCCATGGAGAATGGCTCAGACCCACGTGGGCAGGGTGTGTGGCCAGGTGGATAGGATAGGGCCATGGGCAGGCAAGGAGCTGCATCTGGGAGTGGGATGGGTGGGCAGGTTTGGATCCAGAATCACAGGGTGGTGACAGTGCAGGGCTGGGGACCAGGGCAGAGCCATTATTTGCTCCCCACACACCCCTGCCCATGGAACTGGTGTCTGTTGCAGAAACATGTGGGCAGCAGATCATGGGTCTACACCTAGCCCTGGCTCCACTATGTCACTGCCCTGTGATCCTGGCCATGCCCACCCATCCCACTCCTGGATGCCACTCCCTACCCACCTGTGGCCCCATCTCAGCCACCTGACCATGTGCCCTGCCCTTGCAGGACTCACCTCCACTGGTGAGTGCAGGGTGGATAGGCTATGATGTCTGGGCAGGGGAAGCCCCTGCCATTGCTGGGACAGCCTGGAAACAAATCCAGATGCTGCCGTGCCCCACCCTGCCCTGCAGGGCACCTGAGGGTGGCAGGACCAGATGCAATGCTACAGGCTAGCCTTCCCCCCCCCCACACACACACACGTGGGCTAGGTGGGACTGAGAAACTTGCCATGGGCTAGACAGAACCCTTTGGCTGCACGGATTTAGTCTGTAGGTTAGATTTTGCCCACCCTTGCACTAGACTGCTGTCTCGTGGGTGTGAAGGAGAGTATTTGTCTGCCTGATAACAATTCCACTGTTTGTACCTGTAGCTAAACAAATGGCCTGCTCCAAAGGCATATTGCTGCAGAGTTCTGTCTCTATGATACTTTTTAACCAGTAGAATTATCCTGTGTCCTAAGTATGATTAAACAATTTGGAGAACTTGCTAGCTGCCTGCCTGCCTGCTTTATAAGTCATGCTTTAACTTTCAGAAGTAGTAATCAGACATGAGGTCCTTCCTGGTGCATCTTCCTGATGGTGCCAGTTTGAATCCAGCTCGAGTCAATAATGATGGAAGTTGCTACTATTCACTGGCCTATGTGTTAAGTGATAGTCAAGGGCTGTTCAGTGGCCTGTGTGAAATTAGTCTGTGTTTTTCCTTAATTTGCTAGTTTAAACATACTCACATCACAAAAATGACCATAATTAGCCCTAATCAGCTCCTCATTTGCAGCAGAGAAACCAGACATTGACTGGGCATGGAGAATGACATATCTTCCCCCTTTCCAAAAGTGGTCTTCTCTATGCAAAGTTGAGGCATTTTCATGGCTTTCTCAGAAAATCTTCGCCTTATGTTGCCTGTGCTGTACCTCTTCTTTGCCAATGGAGCTTGCAAGTCCACAATATTGCTAAAATCAAGCTAAAAGTACACTCTATAGTCTTCCCTTTATGGGAACAATCATTATGCTAGTTGTGACATTTATTTTACATCTTGATTCTGATTCACCTAATTGGGTTCATCTCCAATGGGGACAGCAACAGGGTTTTCTTTCAAAGTGATCTGTGCAGGAAAATGGCTGTACCACTTCGGATAGCAATATCAGTTAGGTTTTGTTTACCGTAGTCCACCTTTTTTAGCAGAACGTAGCTCTTGCATCTAAGTTAAACCTCCACAGCAGCATTAGTCTTGAACTGCTCAACTGTTTTAATAAATTGTGGTAAAAAAAATCCAATGCAAATACATTTTTGTACTGAATTTTAAAAAGTGCTTTTGAAAACAGTGTGTGGACAGTGTGATGCAGGGGAAGAAGCCAAGTGTTTATTTTAAGATATGTTTGAATGAAGCTGCCTACATAAACTTGCCAGTGTTAAGAAAGAGGGGCTCTGCCCCTTTTAGATCACAAAGGCCTCTCAGTGGGGGGATGGTTTTGGTAATGGAAAAAACAAAAAAGGTTCCAGTATGTGGTGGAGGAGGTAAAATAAACAAACAGCAATGGATGATTACTTCTCTCCATCAAGGCTCCTTTATCCTCATAAGCTCAGTCAGTGGTCAACATGTTAGACACCCCTCCCTGTTTTATCAATCCCTTAACTGTGTTCTTTGACAGCATGGGTTTATACAGCTGGGTCTTTGTAGAGCTTTATGGGAATTGCTATTGAACAACAGACATGAAGGTAGATAAAGTACCTATGGAAGGGTAAATGGCAGACTTCCTTTCGGTTTTCCTGGAATGAGAGATTCTTGCTCGAAGAATTTTTTTTTGTCCCTCTTTTCACTTAACAAGTATTTTAAAGTGGGCACCTTTTTACAATGGTGTTTAATTCTTATTATTTTCAAGTTTTATAAATACATAAATACACTTCTTAAAGTGCTAAAGGTGAGTGGTCTGTTTAGAAATGTGTCTCCTTTTGATATGTGTTAATTGACTTTTTCATTTAGAATGCTTGTATAAATACATGGTTGTTTATAGAGATTTTTGTAGATGCCGTTGCAATGTTTGTAGGTACGGTGCACTCTTAAGGGTCATTTATAGCTGGTTATAACTTTTACAACTCGTTTTCTTTTAGACTGAAACTTGCCAGGTACTACCTCAGCCAAATCTCCCAACAGACATGCTTTCAGGGTTTCATTGAGGTCCATGCACATGCACCAGTGTACAGTTACACATGTGTGCATATGTGCATGTAAACAACAATGTTGAAAAGGGGGCACTGCGAAGTCAGAAGATAGCAGAAGTTAAGGTTGGTTGTGCAATTATAACTGGTGCAATTCATTATGAAACTTTTCAAATACAGTGTCCTTATTTTCCATGGTTTTGAAAATTAAAATGCAGATTAAATTAAAATAGAACCATAGTCAACCATTTAAAGAATGGCAGAAAAATACTTTGCAATGTACATTATGTGCAGTCAATGTGAGAAGAGCCTTTGCCTCATTTGAAGCACCTTTCTGTTTTACTCCATATGCAGTCTTATCTGCTAGAAAGGAAAGGAGAAATGACTGTAAAATCTGAAGTGAGACATAATCACGCAGAGCCAATAGAATGCTTGGAGAACATTAAGCTTGTAGCTTTACGAATTTAAATATTTTTTAAAATGTTGTTACAGAAATATTTAAATAGCTAGCTGTTTGTTTTGTTTTCTGTTCAACACTAACATTCACAAACAGCATTTTTGGTGTCTTCAGAAAGGGAGCATCTTTACTTCAGAACTATCTCCTTGTCAGATTCCAACATTTTATTTTAAATTTCTGAGACATTATAGAAATTTAAAAAATGGGCATACTTTGTTGTTGTTGTTAACACAATGGGAAAGAGATTATATGTATTCCCTGCTAATTTTTTCTCATGTTTTCTATATCAACTTGATTGTTCCTTCTCTAACTTCCAAGGAATATTTGTTTTTGGGTTGAGAACGTGCTTGCAATATGAAAATCAAAAAGATTTTAAAAAATTTTTAAAGTTCCAATCAGCTGAAAAGAAAAAAATCATTACATTAATTACAGTTGTTACTCCATGTGCATATGTACATACATACACATAAACACACACACATACGTTCAGTTCTGATAATTAAGTACACAGATGCATACACAATTTTGTACTGAGGTCCTAGTTCTGTTACTTTTGAAGTCAGTAGTAAAACACCCAATAATTTCAATGTGGTAGAATTAGACGTTGAAATTGTTAATAATTATGTAACTATACCCTTCATTCAGATATACCTGTGTCTTTCTGCCTTTATTTGGATATATTTCTGCTTGTCATGTATGTATGTGTATATGAGAGACATTAATATAGCAAGCCTGTGTATAATTATAGGGAGAACAGCATTTAGTTATATTTGATAGTTAAAGCACAAATATAGGCAATGTTCTTGGGAATGTATAATGGGTACTCAAGGAAGAGTATTCGCATGAAGTTATGTATATGTGTTTGGTAGAATTATATATATATATGTAATGGTGACTATTTATATTGAACTTAGATATGATGAAATTCATTTAGTGTGAAATAGAACAGCACTCCGGAATTGTTTTAGAGTAATTCGGTGTTACAGATTCCCTAACTACAGGTTCTAAATAATTATATATGAAAATAGTTTTAAAAATAAATAAAAGGTAGTTTACTAATAAAGAGGGAGAGTGAGGAAAATGGAAGGGATGTGGACCTGGTTAGCTCTTTGTTTGGAAATCACATTATTAAGTAATTTCTTCATGTGTCTGAGAGCATGGAAGAGTGGGAAAGATGACTGTCACAGTCTGGCTGTGTTTCAGTCAAAAGAATGGCTCATCATCCTGAAATCAAGGCTTCTGTTGGTGGAGAAAATTAGTAATGTTAACGTTGATTTCAACTAAAACGGATCATTGTTTAATATTAAGCTTCTAGAGATTGTGTAGAAAATAAGCAGTGATTATGAATGGGTAAGAGAGTAAGCCCTCGGTGCTGTGTAGAATCGAAGTTTAGCAATAGTTAACCTTGCAAACTAACACTGTGTTGCACATCTTAGTAATAAATGGAACTTTTAGAGGTTTATCAATTCTATTTCATGCTGATATTGGTGGACTTTGTGTATCTACATGGATGGATTATATATACTCTTTCCAGTAGACAGAACACTTTTCTGACGTAGTGACAGTAGGTTGATAGAGAAATTCTTGTTTTTTTTTCCAAAAGGTAGTTTATGCAATAGTTCCACAATGAAAAGTGTTCTGATTCTCTTATTTAATCTAATCCTAATTTGTAGTTCAATTGGCAGATTACCTAATGTGATGGTATTATGACATTCTGTTATCCTAACCCTGGCCAGTTGGTCATTCTTTACAGGAAAAATAACAAAACAACCATCTTTCATCCCACTCTCCCCTTCCAATTTCACCTGTGTTATGAGGATGCGGGGGAGGGAAGGTAAAGTGAAAGGGTGTGAAGTAAAATAGGTTACAGCTATAATACTGAAGAATGGAAGAGTAAAAGGAGTGGCTGAAAAGGGATAAATAGTAAAGAAATAAAAGGAGGCAAGAGCTAATTTACAGGACACTAGAAAATAAGTGAGCTTGTGAATTTAATTCAAGATCATCCAAGCAGAGGCTTTTTGAATGAAAGAAGCCAGTGATCAGGCTCAGTTTACTTGAAATACCAACAATGGCTGCATCCTGCTGTTTCAGAGTTTGTGCTGATAGATGCTCATCGTGTTTGACACTGCACCATTGCGTTAGGATGTTTCCTGTGATTGCAGACACATTTTGATTATTAGGCTTTTCTCTGGCTGAGAGTTCTGTACAAGTCCAAGTTTTGAAGCTGGTTCTTTCAGAAATACAATAATCTTCAAAAGCCAAAAGCAAATGCTACAGAAATGTTCTGTGAATACACTTGATTTTTTGCGTCTTTAAATTGATACATAATAGAGTTGTTACAGGGTGTGGCAGTCTAGTAAATTTGGCAGATCCCAAAGAATACTTGATTCTTTTCCTGAAGCTGATATTTATTGCTGTATATGATTTGGGGGGAGTCGCTCAAAAGTGACATTCCTCGGCTAGGCAATGTATAAAACAGGGCCAACAATATATTCCCTTTATTAAGATCTATAAATGAGATAGAATTATATACAGTCTACCAGATACAAATTAAGGGAATAGAGCCTGTCATCTTGGTAGAAGTTCTTTAATCACCTTGTATAGTGCTTTTGGTTGGGGCAGAAGCTCTTAGCTTCTGCCAAGATACATTAACGATTACATTGCACGCACAGCTAAGTTATCCATATACAAAGTGCAGTCTTCTTTAGCTGTATGCTGTACAAAGTCAGTGAAAATCTGTCTGTTTTGTATACTGTGGTTGTGTATTGTGCATCTTTTTCTCCAGAGCATTTGAAGTCTTTTAATTAAGCTTGGATGTATGATGGTATTTCACTATATGAAAATATTTTTAAAAATTGCAAATGTTAATATGTTAATATTACCTATGGAGAATTCCAATTTTTCATTTTACATACATACACACGCGCATACGCACTCACTCACGCACAATTTTCATTTTTCAGGCATTTCCCCTGGAAACTTTACTTAAAGAAAAGTTTTGGCACAGAATTTTCAACATGAAACCAGTTTCAACCTGGTTGAAACCTGAAACACAAAAACTTGTTTCCCTAAAAATGAACAGTTACTTTGACAAATGCCAGCTTTCTTCCCCAAACCCATTTTTACAACTGAGATATTCTTTTTTTAAATGAACGTAAAAAAATTAGAGAAGACAAATTTTCTCCCATTCTTCTGCATCAATCAATTGAATCATGTTTGCTTAATCTGAGTTAAAAAAAGTCTTCAAGAAAATGTCAAGTCTAGAAAGTGAAAGTGAAAAAATTAACTGAATAGAATCTAGAATGGAGGTAAAAAGTGGAAATTGTTAAGTAACTTTAAGTATAGGGATTGATTTTTATCCTGCTATAAGATTCTGCGGAAATTGGTCATAGAGTCTGTAGCATAGTGAATTTTTCTTTCATTTTGAGGGTCTGCTTTACCCCCTTCAAAATCTCATTCTTTTTAATAATGTAATTTTTTTTCAACATGCGTGCATTTCAAAAAAGGTGGCTGACTGATATATTCTGAGAAAGTAATAATTAACTGATTATTCTGTCCTGGTATGAGTGACAGCTCAGAAACATTTTTCCCTTTAACTCATGTGCACACATTTTTATTGATTAGCAAATTAGAGATTTTTGTTTCCATTTTTAACTGAAAAAATAAATCCATTAAAAAGGTTTTAATCTGGGCAGCTGGAAACTTAAAGTTTATACCCTATGAATCCTGTTTTTAATAGCCTGTATTGGGGTTGCAGTGGGACACAAGGCTGGATTCTGTCACCTTACTCATAATGAGCAATATCTTATGATTATATAGGTAGTCCTATCAAACTGAGTAGCATCGTGTATTTAGAAAGTTACTACTTAATCAGTGTAAGAAAACATGGAAGTATTGGGGCCAAAATTACTACAAGCATTAACATTAATTAGTAACCCTCCTCTGGAGTTTCTACAAGGAGGTCATAGATTGAATAACCTTGAACAGAACTGTCCTGACACTCTCAGTGTGAGTTAAGGCACATTGGTGAGAGTATGGCTATGCACTGATAATACCTGTGCTGTATGCATGTATAAATAAAATGATATTGTTACCCATCTGTGTCTTCTATGGAAGAACAGAGAGTCTCCAGGACTTTAGATCTAGCCTCTTCTGTAAGTACTAAGTTGATTAAAGGAAAATGGCCTTGCAGATTAAACAAAGGGGTTTGATCAAAAGTCCACTGTAATTGACGAGAATAATTTCATTGATATCAATTGGTTTGTAATCAGGCCCTTAAGGAATGGATTGATTTACATAACCTTGTTTGGATTGTCCCCTAAATCGCTGCTTACAAAGGTAAGAACTCAGCTAGCTTTTCTGGTAGGTCCATCCTTGCCCCAAAATGAAGTTCTTTGTCTGCTACCCAGAGAAGGGGCTCTAGTGTTTAAACTCTGCTTATGAGGGCTCAGCTTTTAGCTGCCAAAGAAACTCAGAAGGTGAACATTTTCACACTGATTTGGAAACTGACTACATGACTCCAGTCAGGTACTGTCATGCTTGGTTATGGTGAGAAAACAACAATGCCTCTCTTGATAAGGAAAAAAGAAAGTCTTGCACAGTCAAAATTTTGATGTACAATTTAAATCATCTCTCTGCATCCTGTGGACTTAAAGCTGTCAAAAAGGCAAAGCCTGCATGTGAATGGAAAAGCTTTTTATTTCTTTAAAAAGTGTACTAACTATAATTATCCATAACTATGCGGCCTGTTTTAATGCTATTTTATAATTACAGGTCTTAATGCTAGATTATACAAAGTCATTTATAAATAGTCTGAACAGAAGGACTTTGGGAGTTTTTAACCTGTAGATTGCTGTAGGTTGTGGCAGCTGATGGGATTTCAGCTGTATATGTACGGTGTTAGCTGCGTAATGATTGATGATCCTTTAATTAATTCCACAACAAGTTAAGATTTATAGCCTCATATCTTTTTCTCCTGACACATCCATGTGTGTCACTTTTTAAGACATGGATAAGCCATTTCTCCAACAGCTTTTGTGGATATCTAAAATGTTTCTGGAGTATTTTGCTGAATGTAACAAGATTAGAGTTCCATAATATGGCATAAGCAGTTGAATTGGGATGATGTTGCTGGTTTGCTAGAGGGCACCAGCTCCTTGAATACTGGGTTCCTCCTTTGATTTATGTTCGACAGGCAATTATATATCAAGTTATTGAAAAAAAGATACAGTGAGGTGAAGTAAAGGGACTGTTTCATGGGTTCCTGTTTAAAGACCATAGGCATGTTAGAAGATTTCATTTTGGGGATGCTACAGTAAGCCCCCTGCCAAAAAACAATTTTTGGTGCAGTAGTTCTTTTGTAACCAGTACTTCCTGCAGTGAAGGAGGAACTGTTGCATGTGAGTACCATATAGAATTGGCTCCCATAAAGAATTTGTATATTATGGTTTAGAGAAGCATAAGTAAGAAAAATAAATCTTCCGTGCACTAAAATGTTTCTATTAGGGCTGTGCGAAGCTTCAGGTGCTGATTTGATTTGGAGGAGATTTGGCCCGATTCGGTGGCCGAATCTCCAAATCCAAATCGAATCAGGAGACCAATAAAAAGGTCTGAATCAATTCGCAGCAGCCAGTGAGTGCCAGGCCTTTATTTATTTATTTATTTTTAAGAGCCAGGATGCTAGGACCGGGCAGGGCAGCCATGGAGGGGAAGGGGCGGCTGGGAGAGCAGGCAGTTGACGGGGGCTCCTGGCATAGCCTCCCATGCAGCACAGGGCAGTGGGAGGCAGTGGGGATTGCCTCCCCTACCTGGCAGCAGCCAGTGAGTGCCGGGCTTTTTTTTTTTTTAATGGATCTGGGATGTTGGGGCCAGGAGGGGCAGCCATTGAAAGAGCTGGGAGAGCCGGTGGAGGATGGCGCCTGTTGGATTTGGAGATTCAACTGATTTGGTGGTGGCCGAATCTCTGAATTAGATTTGGTCAAATTGATTCAGGATAGTGATTCGAATCACCAAATTAAATCACTGTCCCCCGAATCGGCCAAAACCGAATCCAAAGTGAATACTAGCTGCTTTGCACCAACCTAGTAACTACTGATAGTATTTAGTTACTACTGATAGTAATATTTATTTGTCAGCTTCATAAAACAAGGTCTATTAACCATGTCTTCTGCACGTCAAATCAAAATACACTTCTTAAAAGAACAGATTTCTTGTAAGAAAATTGAGGTGGGTCCGAACTAAAATGTTAGAATTAAATCCTCAATTCCACCCCAACACTGGGAGAAGTTCAGAACAAATATAGATCCACATATTGTGGCTTTTAGCTATCTTTACAGGCAGCTAACCAGTTGCTGCATGTACCCAAATGTACTATGTAAATCCAGTTCTGAACTTTGTGGCCTCAGGCATTTCTCAAAATATTAATACTTGCTCCCAATTTGTTGAATGGTGTCTTATGTTTGTATTCAGAAGAATGGAATGGTGGAAGGTAAAGATTTAGTTCTGATTCAGCTCTTAACTCTCTTCTGTAAAATCATTGTAAGGACCAAATTCTATCCTTAGAGACATTTTGACTTCAATGGGAGGCATGCACACAAGCTCAGAATTTGGTCAAAAATTGCCTGTCTTCATCCATGCCATATCTTATTTTGATATTAATGTGCTATTTTTGCTCCCTGTTGTGAACATGTTATTTGCAGTCATGTAACTGACTGCAGAAATTTCTCTTGCACGCTTATCAAAATTTAAAAGGTAGATCTTTGGCTGGCCACCTGATGGATTTTCATTGGCTGAGGGTAGGACCTAAGATGTTTGCACCTCTGTGTTATATTACTGTGAAGTGCTCTTAGCTAGTACCTAATTTTATCAATATTAGACAAAAAAGAAAACACCTGAAAGAACTTTGAGCAAAAGGCTATCTATTAGTATTTAACCATTTTTCTTTGTGTATTATTTATAACTTGAGCTAAGCTTTACTTGTATGTAGGATATGGAAATCTCACTTAAAAACCAGTATTAGACCCCGTAGAAAAATGAAGATGTTGAAAACGTATGAAAAAGAAGAGAATTTAAGGATATAGAATGTGAATGTGTTAAAAATTCGTAAGAGCGACCAAAAAACTGCAGAAAAAATGAAACAAGTAGCTGTGAATTAATTCTCCTTTGCTCATGTTGTTTTCTGCCTGTAAACCAATTAGAACAATTTGATGCTTTCATGCTCACTGCCATTTAGGAAGTAGTTTCAGGTTGAAATTCTGTTTGTTTTAAAATATATTTCCTTTTCTTATAGGGGTTTCCAGTGTGTTCACAATGACAGAATTGGTATAATTCTGTACAATATTGCCAAAGGTGGCAATAATGTTCCTACAGAGCCTAACTGTACCTGGCTCGTAGTGACTACAGTAATGATTAGAGCCACTCCACTCACATGATCATAGGTAGATCCAGGAAGTTTAAAAGGGGAGGGGGATTGCAAGAACAGTGACCTACACTGCATGGGTAGCTACATTTTCTTGCTCCCACCCTTCTCCACTAGGGCAGGCACACCCCATTATAGGAGCATCAGCCAGGGTTGTATTTTTAAGTGCCCAAATCAGGTAAGAATCTCCACCTCTCCCTCTCTGCACCCCTTCCATTCCTTCCCTGCCCTTACCCTACTTAGGCCTCTGGGAACAGAAGGGGAGTCCCATCTGTAACCACCACTGTTATCCCAGCTGCTTCTGCCGCACTCCAGCTGAGGCTGTGGCTGCTGAAGGAGTCAGGTTCAGCCAGGGGCAATGATATCAGTAGGTGGGTTCCCCTTCTTGAGCCTGCTCCCAAGCTTGCAAGAAATACCCTGGAGGACAGGGACAGTAGCTGGCAGGAGAAGGGAAGGTGTAAGAGATGCTTGTGCGCATAGAGGGGAAGGAAAGGATACCAAGGGGGATAGAAAGATTCTTATCTGGTTTGGGGAATTTAAAAGAAATTACCTGCCTGCTGCTCTCATACTGTAGCCTAAGAGGTGGGGATACAACCACACCACTGAACCCCCTCTGGATTTCCCCCCTCCACGCCCCCTCTCTCCCACATGATACAATCTGTATACTTGATTGATATGTAGAAAGTTCATCTCAAGCTAGGTCGTACAAGTAGTTCCACATGTGCATCCTATTTTCTCTGAAGGCCAATGCAAACTGGAGGGAGGCCATGGACTCACGTGGTCCAAAAATATAGTATTTGATGTTATTAAAATATAAATAAGAATGGGTCTGTTATCTCTCCTGTTCCCCCTTCTTTTTACGTTACTTCAAAAATTGAAATTGTTCATTTTGGAAACAATAATGTTCCTATAGAGGGGTCAGGAGGAAGCTATGATGAATCCAGTCCATCAATTGAACACTGTAGTGGGAGCTATATGTTCACAGATCGAGTTAGCAGATCTGTGAATTCAGCAGCTTTTTACTCAGTAAAGTTATTCTTTCCTTATTGCACAGTGGAGACAACATAGGTTGCACTTAGTATGGGTAGACATCCATAAAAATTGTTCAACAACTTGGGTGCAGAATGTGCATTAGAGGTCCTCATTGTAGGTAAAAGGTTTTAACTGTGGATAATACTAACCATGTGCATCATGGTCAGTAGTTTACAGTATTTCCAGTGGTCTCAAGAGATGTATCCCATGGGATACATGAAAATGCAGGATGACTAAATGACTAATGACTTTTCATGCCTCAGTTTTTGGATGCCCAAATTTAGTTGAAAGGCCTAGTTTTCAGAGAAGGAAACTTTCTAAAGATCAAGTCTTTTAAATATCAGGTTGGGTAACCAAAAATGGAGACAGCTCAAGTCTCTTTAAAATAACTTAAACCATAGATATGTGGTTCTTCTACTGAAGGAAAAATCATACAAGCTTACATGTCTATCCTAAGCTTACAATACACTGAAGTAGCTGTACACTGAATAAGCACATTTAAAGCATGTTAATTTCTGTATCCAACAGCACACAAAGAAACAAGGTGGCTAACATCACTTCTGATTGCCTTTAATTCCCTAGCCCAAATGACCAGGTATCCATTTACATATGAGTTCCCCAGGGGTGGGGGCTCCAACAGGAGTCTGGACCGAAGTTTAAATTCATGTCTCTGGATCATTAGCCAGACACTTCAATTGCTCGTTCACTTTATTCCTTGCAGAATATGAGTAGCTCAGATAAAAATCAGTGGGGAGTGATGTGGATTCTGCAGCAGCATGATGAGGACCCCACCGCTTCACACATGGCTGTAGAATCCTGAGGAATCACACCTAATACAAGATGCCAGCAAGTGTATCTGATGAACTCTGTTTATGTGCGTATGTTTCTCCGCAGGCATGTAGGTGGGAGAGTCTAGAAAACAGAATTTAGGTAGGATGTATAAAGTGCTAATCTGTTGGACTAAGTCAAACAGTCACAGAAAATACAGATTGTTTCTCTACATATAGACATTAGGTGATGTTCAGAAAAACTGGAGGTATGCAACTGAGTGTGGGTTTTGGTGGGGGATTTTTTGGTCTGACTTTTCTTAATATAATCTAAATTGGCTCAGGCAGCAGCACTCAAAATGAGATCATTAGAAACAAAATAAGTCCCAACAAAGGGCTGTTTAAAGTCACTGTTTGTTTTCAGACCCAGTTGACTGCCACTAAGAACCATTTCGTGCTCAATATGCCAAATCGTATGGACATGCTCCACATCACAGCAGCCCCACACATGGTTCAAGAGGCTGCTGGGCTTTTGAAACAGAGCTCTTTAACTGTGAAGTGGAAAATCAAAATAGGGGTAATTAGAATCAGAAATGCTAGATTTTTGAGGAGGAGCTGTGTTGCTCTGCTCACTTCAGCTTCCCCTTACAACTTTTATTTACAATAGAGTTCACTTTCCTATTTCATGAATACCCATTTTCCATTATGTATTGTTTTTTGGTCTTAGAAATATTGCTTCATTTCTCTTCTTTTCTCTTCTTGTCATGATTATGTTGTGACTGAATAAGTTTAGTATTGCTTTAAAGTTACTATTTTTTTTTTACTTTAGACTCCATTCCTTATTACAAACGTCTTTTATTATATCACAATTCCATTTTGTAACACATGCCTTTCTTTTCCTGAGGAATGATTAGTTATGGCAAATTTCAGAACGTTTGGGTAAATCCCTAGTGGGTAAATACTATTCGTTCCATCCAGGAAGAGCACACACCAACTGCAGATGCTTCCTCAGCCTGACGAAGGGTGTTTGTGTCTAAAAGCTTGCAGGGAAGAATTTTCCCAACTATTTGAGTTGGTCTAATAAAAGATATAAGAATGACCCAAAGAACCTTGTCTGGATAAATCCCTAACATTTGGACACTTCTGTTCTCTCTTCAGAACTCTCTGTTATAAAGACTGCTGAAAATTCGATGGAATCAGACTATCTTGAGAGATGTTTTATTTTCTCTGGTTTGAATGAAAACTAGTTTTTATCATTGTATATGGGTTTTTTGGCATATACACAACAGATGCACAGAAATGTGAAAGTTAACTGAACTGTTTTGTTAATCTCTGAAATTGTTGGAAGTGGGTCCAAATGTTGAATGAAAATGCTTTTCTATGCCTTTTCTGTGCATGTGTTGTACATGTGTTGTTCTTTCTTTATTTTGGATCTAATTAGAAATTGAAAAGACTGGACATCTTCATAAAGTCTTCATGCAAGCTTTAGACTCCAGTGTTCATAGAGTCAAGCATTTGAGATAGTTGTATAAGCATGTGAATTTTAGATTCCTTTCCATCTGTGTGAATCTTAGGGCTTGTTTCTGATACAGGACTGCTGCCGCCACTGCTTTGCCAGCAGAACTAAACCAGCACAACTGTTTAATGGCTATGTGGTAAATGAAGGCAGAAGGCATTCTTCTAGAGGCCTTGCTAAAGGACCTCCTCAATGACAAATGCTTTTCCAAAAGAAGTTCTCTTCTATTAACACAGTAGCTTCCAGACTTAGTGAGCATGGAGGAGAGACACCAGGTTGCTAACTGAACTGTGTCAGCCAGGGGTGACATCTTTTCACACTCTTAGCTGCTATAGCTATATTGGCAGAACTTTATAGAGTAGACTAAACCTTACAAAATTCTCCCACCAGTACGATAACATCTTTAATCTTTCATGTTGATAATGAGTTTTAAAAGTCAGAAAATTTAGGTTGACCGCAAGCTTTTTATTTTATTTTGCTTTCTTGGATATTGTTAAAAATAAATAGATCTTAACAGCTAAGTTGACAGTAGTTTGCATTGGGAGGCATTCCATCTTCTATAAGCTCTTGGAAAATATATAGCTGGATGGGTATTTTTTTAAAGGAATTGCATTTCATTATGTGATGTTCTTAGGTGAATTTTCATGTTTAAGGAGCCAGAATACAAGAGTGCTATATTAGTGTATTATTCTCACAACAAACAAGCACTGTTCTGTTGCTACCTGCTTGGCCATTGTTCCCAATTGTGTATGCTTTGCAGCGGTATTTGGATGGTTTCCTGCTCTCTGCCAGCACAAAAAAGGCATTTCTGTTACAATGGCCCCTAACCACACAATGACGGCATTAAGGATTTATTTGGAGGTTTCATTATTTTCTCCTCTTTTGTTCCTTCCAGGATGTCTTCCAAGCGACCAGCCTCTCCGTATGGGGAAGCAGATGGAGAGGTAGCCATGGTGACAAGCAGACAGAAAGTGGAAGAAGAGGAGAGTGACGGGCTCCCAGCCTTTCACCTTCCCTTGCATGTGAGTTTTCCCAACAAGCCTCGCTCTGAGGAATTTCAGCCAGTTTCTCTGCTGAGTCAAGAGAATTGTGGCCATAGGACTCCCACTTCTCAGCACAACACAATGGTAGGTTCACTCATGGTCTATTGTGCTTACACCCATTCTTTGACTGCGTCTACAATAGCTTGGCATCCAGACCTGTCCTTTATACACTATATAGTTCATAGTTGCACATACAGAACATATTACAATAATGTGAAAACCATGACCTTACTATGCTGATTTCTACCCCCCACTTTCAAAGATAAATCATTCAGTTAAGGAACATACTGCACTTCCATCACCTTATTTTGTCTAGATACAGTTAGGATGCTACAATCTACTTCTAGTTATGTTAGTATAAATCTAAAAGGTAACTTTTTGCTTAATAGTAAATAGATTCAAAGAACTGTAAGTGATAGCAGTATTTGGGCTAGCATTTGGCATATCACCTATGATCTGAGATGTATGTAGCATCTAGACGAGTGGTTCTCAGCTTTTTTAGGCTAATGGCACATTGCCATAACTTTACTGAATTTAGTGGCACTGCATTTTCCAGGACGTGCATGTAGGGCCAGATCAAAAAGCAGCTGCAGCAGGAGATGGTGCAGATAACTTAATAAATGGTAACCTGGATGAGCATAATGCAGGCAGGAGCATCCCGGCCTTTTAAGGATTCTGCAGCACCGGCACTGTCTCTGTACTAGGCCAAGTGAAAATACCTATGTCTCTTGTTTCTGTGTGGGGCCAGACCAGGATGTGGCTGCAACAGGAGACAGGAGGGGGTGAAGATAAATCTAATACAGGCAGGAGCACCTCCTCCCATGGCAGCTACTTTCAAGTCCAGACCTCCATGCTCTTCCTGGAAGGGAGGCATGCTGGCCACAGCATCTCTGTGTCATGGCACCCGGCTTAAGAGCCACTTACCTAGGCACATGAAAGGCAGAGAGACTTAGCTTTGCATTCTGCTGATTTTAGAAGTTAGTGTGACACACTGATGTTCTTATACCCCATAGTTATTTATTTGTGATTTTACTTATTTTGTAGGGTCCACAAGACCTGGATTCAAATCAAAATAATTATGTTGTCTTCATTCAAATTCCCATTTATACACATCATCAAACCATCTCATGCACTTCGGTCTAATTCATCTTAGTTACCACGAAACCCAGTGTCACGTTCTACACACATGCTGCAGAATCACTGTTGTAAGAATATGTAATTTGGCCCATATCATACTACATAATATAGTACCACATTTTTATAAAGATAGAAAAACAGGAGGTGAGCAGAAGTAGAAAGACTGAAATTTAAGATGGAGGTACACTGGAAGCACTCCATACTGCAAGGATAAAAATTCCTAAAATGCATAGATATGTGTGTTAGTTCATAGCTTCGGGAAAGGTTGAATTCAGTCATAAACTCACTTTAAATATAGATAAGCACTGGACCATGGTTGAAGATTTTGAAAATGAATGCTAAAATAAGTGACAGTTTATTGTTACAAAAGCCTGCAACAAATCCTCGATGTTCTTTAAGCCCTTACAGCTCATTACACATTTGTAACAAGCTCTATATTAAAAACCCTTAGAAAATTAAGTTATTGGACAAAGTTAGAGTATTCCCTGATGCTGCTTTCCTAGACACAATAACTTACTCATCTCTGTCCTTTCTCCCTTTGCCCAAGATACTCTAATACATAAGTTTACACTATAATGAATAAAGGTTGAATTATTAAATTTGATTTTGCTGTCTTACAATTTAAAAATGAAGAAAGACCCTCATAAGGAAAATTACTGAGGGGGTACTTTTATTTCTCTTTAACTTTTTTGCTTCAGATCCTCTACCATGCATGCTGTGCAGATGTCATTCACTAATGTGCAATTAAAATAAATGAAATATGAGTATAAATTGTTATACGATCTATGCTGTATTTTGATCAGGTCTGAGAACCTTTTTTATCTGTCTTTTGGATATTAGTACGGGTTTTTAGTCTTGTTCAGCATATAGCCTTTGTATAAGCACATTATTGAATGTAATAATGGTATGCACAGACGTACCTTTTAACTGTTTTACAAAGGGGAGAGAGCTGCTGCTTGGGAACACATTAACTGTTACAATCCATCTACTACCTCGGCATGATTCTGTAGCAATACAAATTAGCATTGCCCTAATGTTGACCCTAAGGGGACGTACAGATATTCAGGGAGGTTAGATCAAGGTAAAAATGGTAACCTGATCTAAGGTAAACAGGGATGGGGAGGCTAGCAGGGAGGTTTGGGGGGAATCAGGGGTGCAAGCAGCATCTGCAGGAGGGGGTGGGGGGGAAGGAGGACTAGTGGTATCCACGAGGGGGATCGGAGATCAGTCAGGGTCTGTGGGAGCATTGGGGAGTCATATCCATAGGAGGGGTTGGTAGGGTCTGGCACGGTTTGGCAGGATAATGGGAGCAGGCAGGGTCTGCTTGGGGTTTGTTGGCTTCCAGCAAAGTTTGGCAGGATCAGGGAGGTTAGCAAGGACTGTATGGGGTATGGGAGGATGGGGGAGGTTCTCTTCCCCCCTGGACCAGGGCCTTTGTTTATTCAGGGGGGATATCCAGGGGTCAAAAAAAGCCACGTGAAAAAAAAAAAAAGCAGAGCAGTGCACACATGGGTAGTGCTCTCTTGTAGTGTAGAAGACATCTGTGTGTGCAGTATGTGGTGCCACAGATGTGTTTGCGGTGCCACATACGGCATGGTTGCACTCATCTGGATGTGGCCGTGCAGGCATAACAGCTGCAGTGTACAGTTTATATTGATATTCTTTGATGTCCAACAATTGTTATATCTGTCAATACCTTATAGCTGTAGACTTAAATATTAAGATATAATGATTGAAGTCAATGGCAAAACTTCACTGATTTCATTGGTGCAAGACCCAGCCCCATGTAAATAAATATCCCTTGTTTTCTGTGAAGCTCAGCATGTGTATTTTACATTGCTGAACCATTTATACATTTAATTCTAGTTTGACTGACTAATCTGTATTTTTATTTATACATAAGTTTTAAGACCTGAAGGTTACAGATGGTCATTTAGTGTGACTTCCTACACAACACAGGAAGTACCAAAACAGTGTATTGTATCTGCTGTCAGTACAATATATTGAACATTTTAGACCCTTCAGCTCTTTGGCACTGTAGTGATAGTGTCTGCATTTGGTGATTTTTTTTCATTTTTTCAGGGGGTGATTGTGTTGATGCAGGGTTTTTTTGCCTTGTTATATACATGGAAATAGTGCTAGTTTCTGTGGTACATGCAATATCACTATAAAGTGCCTCCTGGAATGAAGAGTGTCTTGAGAAAATAACTTTACAGATAGGTAAAAGAGGATTTAGTCTGTGTATTTTGAAAAGGGAGGAAGTGATCAGTGAAAATGAGAAAATTACATGCATTTCCCCTTCCTCTCATGTGTTTATATATATATCCTTGGGATAAAGAATAAGCATAGAGCTTTTATAACTTCTAGGTTGCTTTAATTTGAGTGATCAGCACTTGCTTGATTCATGCCCGAGGAGTATACTCACCTTGGCAGCATTAAAGCAGTCATTTTTTCACTGGTTTAACTGTCCTTGTACAAGATGGTATTGTCTCTTGAAAGTAAAGCCCAGTGTGTGTGTGTGTGTGTGTGCGCGCGCGCGCGCACGCTCACACATTGTATGCGCGTGCATGTGTGTATGTTGTGTACATGCACCCAGACACATACAAAGAGTAGTTCAGTGCTTGTATTGGCAGAACTGCAGCAGCCTAGGTCTTCTTAATAACTCATTAGCTATATTATGTTGACCAAATGATTCTGCAAGTAATCCTAAGTTTCTTGGTTTTTTAGCTGTAGGATGGTCTTAAAAGGATTCACATTCACAGATATCTGCAGTACACTGTAAGGCACAAACAAACCAGCACTGGCAAGGCATATAACAGGTCTTAACCTAGGTTCTATAGCTTTCTATTGTTCTAGGTGCTGGGCATCTTTATCTGAGTCAAAGTAAGATGAGCAGGCATCAAAACAATGTTCAAAAACTTGGTGGCCTGAAAAAAAATTTTTTTTTTCTCCAATCAGTCACTGCAAACAAAAATTATAAGAAATGAGTTATTAAAGAAGCAATCATTTTACAGTGCTAAACAGGAAAACTCACCCGGGGTAACTTGGAAATTGGTTAGGGTAGAAACTATCCTATCAAAAGACTAGAGACAAACTGTTAGCCCTCACATGTGTCGAGGAACGGTTCCCAATCTGTGGTATATGTACCTCCAGTGCTATGCAGACAACCTGTCAGTGGCACGCATTAACAGATTGATTATAATTACTTAATATGACAAAAATATGCTGATGATACTTAAGGTTAAACTGAAAAATTTGCTGGTGGTACTTAAGATTGTTTTGTTTTAAATTGGTTGTGCACAATCTGTCAGAGTTTGGGAACCGCTGGTGTAGGGGACATTCCTTTGTATAACAGGCCAGGAGGTAGCCTCAGTTGAAATTTGCTACAAGTTTACAGCAAAAATTGCTGTGTTGTGTTTTGGATTACTCTAACAGTGGTGCCCTGTAATATTTAGCCATTGGCCTCTGAGCCCCAGGTTTTTTAGCAGAGGGGGGGACTTTGGAGTGGGAGAGGACATTGAGGGAGAAGGAGGACTGAAAAATAATTGATCTGCTTTATATGGACTTAAAACATACGTAGAAAGAGGGAATTCGCCATGTTAGCCTGAAATCAGGCAGAAGGCAAGGTTAGAGATGCACCTTATAGAGTAACTGAGTCAGAGATTCATAAGTTTTTTGTGAGCAAGAGCTCATTCCATCAGATGCTATGCCATAGAAAGTACCCTTTAGCCATCTTCCAAGAGTATTAATGGCACCAGTGTCTGGCAATGTAGGTTGCTGCTTACAAATCCTCTTGCCTTTCTGAACCTGTTAGTCTTTTAGGTGCTGCCCTGCCGTGCCTTCTACCTGACTTTAGACTAACACAGCTAACCATCTCTGACACCAGTGTAATGCAAGCAGTCTTTCTAACAAACAGTGTGGCACAGTAGCTGATATGGCACTGTAGATGGTCATTCTCCATAACGTGGTGACTCTTTTGTGATGATGGAATGCCATCAAAATCTAGATGAGATATAAAGTAAAATAAACAGTGGCTGCTTCTACATGTGCCCTTAATGGCAGACAGTACTATCTTACTCTGGGGTCATTTACTGCAATTAAATGCATGTGTGGATGCTGAACGTGGGTCTAAATTGTGCCCAATCAGCCCAGCCAGCTGGGGGCCAGACTCCTACCTGCCATCTAGCCAAGGTTGCTTGCACCATTGTCTTTGTCCTGTTCCACTTTGGGTAGCGACACTTGTCAGCCTATGTTCTCCCTGAAGTTTCAGTTGGATTTAATATTCATCTTCAATTTTGACATAAATTTGTTAAAATGTTACTGTGTGTTTTTGAACATGTGTAGCGTTCTGCATTTGAGTGTTAATGCATAATAAAGAAAGCAGTTTGAGGAGCTTTGCTGTCCGAAACACTATCGTTTAATTTCAACATCAATTTCACCATTTTAAAGGGACCGTGTTTCATTTCATCATTTCGTTTAATTTTGAAGCACTGTTCTGTTTCGTTTTCTTGACACTGTTTCTGTTTTGACGTGTTTCGCCTTTTTGCCCATAGGCTATAATGGGGAATCATGAAAATGCCTAAAACATTGTCATTTGTTGGCTGATTTGGATGAAATTTACAGGGATGATAGTCCTTTCTGAGGGCATGAAGCCTGTCAAGTTTCAAGGAGATAGGTGCAGAGGTTTCTTGGAAACTGCACCTCAAACTGTTCAAAGCAAAAATCGTGACACTTGCTGGCAGCGTCAGTCTCCTGTCATCTGGTGCGCAGTTCCAGGGGCTCACACCCCTGAGAGGGCTGCAGGGCTGTGCCGGACTCCTCCCAGGGGTGTGGACACCAGGATCTGCACCAAATGACAGGAGGCTGCCGCTGCTGCCTGGGGCCAGTGCTGGGCGCAGCCCGCACCCAGCGCCGGGGAAGACTGATGCTGCTGCTGGTCCCAGGCAGTGCAGACTCCTGTTATTCAGGCACAGATCTGGGAGCCTGCACCCCTGGGAGGGCTGCGGGGCTGTGCCGGACTCCTCTCGGGGGTGCGGGCTCCCAGATCTGTGCTGGGTGACAGGAGGTTGCTGCTGTCACCTGGGACTGGCACTGGGTGCAGCCTGCATCCAGTGCTGGGCTCCATGGAGCTCAGCCTGGCGGCAGGAGCTGGACTACAGACCCGGGCTGAGCTGCTAGGCTGAGCTCCATGGGGCTGCAGAGCCAATCGAAGAGCAGCCTGGTGGTGGGAGGCAGGGAGAGCCAGGGCTGCGCTCCCTGCTGGACTGAACTATATGGGGCTGGAGAGCCACTCAGAGCGCAGCCCTGGCTCTCCCCTGCCTCCCACCACTGGGCTATTTCAAAAGTCAAAACATTTCAAAACTTTCAAAACGTTTTGAGTGCCCCCATTTTTTTTCAAAGCTGTTTTGATGCTTTTTGTTTCATTTAGATTTCTCTGTTTCAAGCTCGAAACGCGTCGAAACTTGGTGAAATTTTACACTGCCCTAATGATGATGATAATCTGCACATTGTTTTCTCCTACTCTTCTGTTTCCCCAAAATAAGGGAATCAGCAACTTCACGCTTGTATTTTTTCTTTATTATTGTTTTGACCCACACTTTGCCAGCAGTTCAGTGTTCATATGTATATCTTGAATATTCTGGGACAAAGTAATTTGTAACCAGAGCACTTGAGCTGCTGCACAGAAGTTGTGGGGAGGATTAAAAGATGCCGGCATACAGCTTTCTTAAAAAGTCCAAATAGGACTAATTACACTGAGCTAAAGAATGATTTAAAAAAAATATTGGTTTCAGAAAATTTTAAATTTCCAGTGTACCTTTTTTCATCAGGCTTTAGGATAAGTTTTTGTGATAGTATAATACACAGTGTTGTGAACACCAGTGTAGTCATTGTGCCAGCTCTAATAATGAGAATTTCATTGTTTGGACAGAGCAGTCTCCTACACTCTAGACAAAAGTGTAATTACTTTTGAACGATGTGGAATGTGCTCAGTTTAATAGCATGGAGAATAGATTCACAAAGATTCAGATAAAGCTAGCTTGGAAGCCATATGTGCGATGTGGCGGTATGAAATTGTTAGTAAGCACCATAATTACACACACACACACATACAATTTCACAGTTTAAGCTATAACCCTTTGTTTCTGTAAGAGCTAGAAAGGCTTCTCTGAACAAGGCCAGTTCAATTAAAGCAAAAAATGGTGATAAGTTTGCATTTGCTTGTGGTTTTTTTCCCTCCTCCTTTTTATGGTAAATTGATATTTATCATATGATGAAATTACATTGTTACAAACATTGCATTATAAATGTCATGACAAGTAGCACATGAAAGCTGTTTCCATAGATATAATTCCAGGCTTGTATCTGAGTCTGATCTTTTCAGTCTTTATACTTGCATTGTTTCAGAGAATTACGCCCAGGGCTGTCAGAAAATGGGGACAAGTGAAGACGAATCAGTTAGGGCCCATCGAGCATCTGGAGAAGTTACAAAGTAAAGCACTCTGCCCTGATCCTAAACAATTCCATTTAATCCAGTGGGGCTAATAGCAAGAGGGTTGGGGAAAGCTTTGATGCATCTGGTATCTGCAGGACACAGAGGTGGTTGCATTTAAGTACTAGCACCTGTCTGTCCTCGTTGTTATAAATTGCATTTCGCTGGCTGCTCCGTTGGTTCCTATAAGTGTTATTTATAGCATTTGCACAACGCTTTACAAATGTAAGCTAATTAATTGTCACAACACCTCTGAGAGGAGGTAGGTAAACCAGATAAAATATCTTCCTTCTTCAGATGAGGAAACTAGGGCAGAGACTAAGGTCACAGAGGGATATAGTGGTATGTTGGTGGCACACAGGATTTTCTTGCTTTTTTGTGCTTAGTCTACTAGCCCATGTTTTCTCTTACTCTGTTAGCTGTCATTAAAGTGGCCTGTGGCCAAATTAATCATATAGTAGGTATATTGTTCAAACTAAAATAATCAGGCTAATGGGCAGAAATGCTGTAGAAGTCTGAGGTGACCCACTACTGGAACCATTTTCATTTTCACAGCTGCAAATTCCTTCAATTCGGGAACTTATGGCTATGGTTTGGTGAAGCTTCAAAAAGACTAGTCCTAGTCTGTTTTTAGGGGACAATAACTCCCTATTATGTGGGGCTTAGCACCATTAACAGCTTGTAACTATAACTTTCAATCAGAAAAGCTAGAAATTTACTTACATTCCTATACACACATATGTATACCTTTCTACATACACACACACCCCCCCACACATACATATATCTATATACATATATGCATTCATATAGACATACATTTATAGGTTCGCAGAATTTCACGGTGAGAAGTGGCTTCGCTTTTCATGGGCCACAAAGCTGGTGATGCATGTGTGCTGGGGTGGAAGTGGCAGGTGGTAGTTGAGGAGTACCTTAGTGTGTAACAGTCGCTTTTTTTTTTTAATGGATCCATTTGAATTCAGTTAAGCAGAAAATAATCACCTGAAAAGTAAACACTTTTGTTTTATAGAAGAGCTGGGAACCACATTGTGTCTATTGTTTGCTGCTGTGTAAATACCTAGGGACTGGTTCCGGGACCTCATACTAGAAATATCTTAGTTTAAACTTCTCGTGTAAATATTAGTACACACCTATTTCATTTCAACAGGTGAAAAATTAAGCAGAGAGTAATTAGTTTAAAATTTGTAGTCCCCTATTGAGTAATAAAGGCCTTTGAATAATAAGTGTACTACTTCAGAGATGCAACTTTCCTGAAAAAGCAGTAGTCCACACTCTCATCATAGTATCATAGTACTTAGGGTCAGAAGGGACCTAAACAGATCATCAGGTCTGACCCCCTGCCCCAGGCAGGAACGGGTGCCGGGATCATATCACCCCAGCCAAATATCTGTCCAGCCTCCTCTTGAAGACCCCCAAGGTAGGAGAGAGTACTACGTCACTTGGGAGCCTGGAGCTCCAGAGCCTGGCAGTCCTAACTGTAAAGTAATGTCTCCTGATATCTAGCCTGAACCTTCTCTCTAACAATTTGTCGCTGTTATTCCTAGTAACCCCGGGTGGTGCCTGGGGGAACAGAACCTCCCCCAATTTCCGCTGGTCCCTGCCCGATGAGTTTGTAAACGGCCATCATATCCCCTCTCACCCTTCTCTTGTGGAGGCTGAATAGGTTCAGGCCTCTTCATAGGGCCTGCCCTGCTGCCCCTTGACCATGCGAGTGGCCCTCCTCTAG